>NC_050585.1:39200468-39500468 GCF_013368585.1 Megalops cyprinoides | reverse complement strand
TAAACGTGTACTTTGTCCAGGTAACAAATTACTAGACACTCATAGTATGCATAAAGTTTTTGATGAACGCATTATAATGTGCTTATATTGTGCATAATAAACTACTTATACAGTGAATTATATACCTCTTATAACAATTTCATAGTTTGACTTCACAGACCTGCCTGAGACTGAAAGAATATGGTGTTCTATGCCACAGGAAGTGACTTCACCAGAAAGTTTAAAGACCTAGGTGACAAATCCATTCAGAACTGACAGACTGACCCAATGACCTTTCCCCGAAAGCTGTCTGAGCCACACGATTCTGGCAGGAAGACACACAATGTGACAGTCATTGGACTGTCTCAAGGGAGCTCTTATTTTGGGGAAATCTGTGCCAGAATTGAGCCAAAATAAAAAGATGAGGGGACGAAACAGGTTCTTCACTGCGGGTCCCATTCACACTGTAAAACTGAAGCCGAGACCCCCGACTAAGTGCACGGCTCCTTCATCCAGCACTAGCCCCGACGGCGTATAACAACGGCAAGGCGTATTTCTCTTTGCCCATGGAATTCAAATGCTCTTTAGCCAAGGAGCGGTGTGTGGGAGGTGCAAGCTGCGGATCGCTCCGGCATACCTCTGGGGCTACACCAATCCACCCCCACTCCGCACAGACAGCTCTCCAGCGCCACTCAGTACCCCCGCAGGAGCCCGCAGAAGCACCCAGAAAGTCTTGCTTTTCGCTATGCCACGTACGAGGCTGGATCCTGGCCTCGCCCAGATGGCCCTCCAGAAGAACGAGTATTCCTGGTGCGTGTTTCTAAACATCGTCTCCCCCTGACCATGATGCACTTTATTCAAGCGTATGCATTACCTAATTCTCGAATTTCTGGCCACCACACCCACACACCCACCCAAACGCACCAATCATTTCATCATCGTTGGCAAAACCCCGCCCACATTACTGAGACTGACAACGAAGGGGAAGTGGAGTACAGCTAGGCTGGGACAAGAAGGGACAAAAGAGGGGGAAGCTTTTGGGCAGGCGTTGAGTCAACGCTCATTTTCCAAAACACTGCCGGCTTCTTCGAGTGCTTACCCTAAATAAAAAATAAAGAGATTAGCATGTAATGAGATGTGCTTCTATGTGAGAGATCCTAGTTTGCGGAAATAAAATTCAAACTATCTCAGAGAGGCAGTTATTTGGGCGAGGCCACAAACCTTGTAGTCACACTGTTGTACACCAAGCAGTTTGTTTTTGCATGTTACGCTGGTTTGGTAATCTACCTTGCAGCCTTGCATTATCTTCGCTGTTCACTGAACAAAACACTTTGTCCACTCTTATCATAAATGCATTAGAGAGAGTAGGGAGAGGTCTCTTAACAGCAATTATCTCCACACTACAATACAATAAAATAATGTAATTGCTCCATTGCTGCATTTGCGCGTTAGGATTTACTGACTTGTAAACTAATGGTTTCTGCATGAAGTGCGCCTGTACAATTTACTTACTGCTTTGGCTAGTTATGCACCCTTGAAGTGCACCTCATTAAAAATTTGGTTTGTTGGTTTTGGTGGTGCTCTCTACCCACTGTTTGATGTAACTGCACAACAGAAAACTCTGATCACTTCATTCTTAAAATTCTGATTGGATCATTCTAAAAATTCTGATCGGTTAATTCCGAAAATTCTGATCAGTTCATTGCAAAATTTCTGATTGATTCATCCTGAAATTTCTGATCGGTTCATTGTGAAAATTCTTATTGGTTCATTCTGAAGTCGTTCATGCACTGCTATGGCAAGCCACAGACCTATGCAGAACTACAGTGTAAATCAACAAAGTCAGTTCCATCTATAAAACTGCCTGACAATTGAAATCATTATTTGTATTTGCCTAATTAACCAATAATTTATGAAGATACACATAATCATCTGCCTGAAGTCAATCAGTTCCTGTCAGGAGATCAGGAACAGTGGCAGGGCCAGGGGCATCTCCTTAATACAGAGATGCTTCAGATGAAACACCCAAATGGTTAATACCCACACTGCTCTTAGTTGGTAAAGTAGTCACTCAAGATGACAGGTAATTTTGCAGTCTCTTGTGTGGTCACCTTGACCACAGAGAGATTGCAAAAAGATCAAGGGGGAAAACTGGCAGATTGCTTGGGGTGCACTGGGCTTTAAAAAATGAGAGAAGACTCCTTAACCTCGTGTGACTTAAGTAAATCAATACTGCAATGTAAAGAGGGGAAATTGTCGTCTGCACCTTTAACAACTGAGCACACAGTGTTGTTGCATTACTATTGACTTCATATGTAGCTTTACCTTATATTTTGATAATGACAAAGCAAACAGGAAATGTATACTTTTTAGAGGTGAATCTGTATTGAAATGTGAATGTTCATTTTACAACAACCAAGCAATTCAGGCAGGGAAAATATGCACGTGTAAAGTTGGATTACATATTTCCAGTCAAAATAAGAATGTGAAATACATTCAGAAATACAGAAATCACTTGTGTGGTTTACGGTTATATCGGCCTTTTTCACAATCTGTCAACACATGAACGTTCCATGATTCAGGGACTTCCCCCCCAGGGGAGGAAAAAGAGCCAAATGAGTTTTTGGTAGCAAAAGAGCGTAGACACTTTATCAGAGGCGTTAACAAATGAATTTCATGACAGCTAATGAGTGCATTTCCATCTGAAAATGAGTGGAGATGTAATCTCCCTCACCCTCCCAGCGATGTCAGATTTCTGTGTGTCTGAACAGTCACAGTCTGTTAAAGGCTCAACAAAGGTCATAAATTCGTTTAATTGTTTGTTTTGCAGAAATAAATTATTAAATGCTTCCAGCAGAATGTTAGGCCTGGGGACACTGTAATAGGCCTACAATCAGAAAGAAAAACATAACTTAAAGAAAAATAAATATTTAGCCTGGTTATGCTGTAATTATGTTCATTTTACTGGCCTGACCCCGACCTTTATGTATGGCAAGCTGAGAGGGACAAACCGCACACGTTCCTCCCCTTCCATCAAGCCTAGATGATATTCCATATCTAGTTGATATGGAACTACCAATGACTAAAAAATATCCACTGCTTATTCTGGATACAAAACATGGTATGATCATTAATATTTCAGTTTGTAAACAAACATTTCCACTTAACCTTAAGTGACCCTGATACCCATGTATTTAAACTTCTATCTACTTAGTTGTGCTAAGTTATGTGCTATAGTTATCATGTAGGTACATGGTGGTATCCGTGTAGTTTCCAAGTACATAAACAGGTATTACAGCCACTCAGTGCAATGTGGGAATAAGGCTGAATACATCTCCTGCAGTAAATACCCATAAACAAATAAATGTACATCATTGTAATGACAGCAGTAAGAGTTGTATTACTATTTCTCTACAGATATTCAGATGTAGAGAATGAACCTTTACACCTCAAAAGTCATCCAAATATGCCAATCATCTGTTGTGTACTTTGCTAACTGTTCACAGACAAACCATGCAAATTATCTGCAAAGATACAGATAATTTATCAATTAATCAATAAGGATGTATATGTTATGACACTGAAAATCCAGATAAACATGGTTTCGTAGGCTGATCTCTGTTATACAGACATATCAGAGTCCTACTCAGTATCAACCACTGACAAAAGATACACAGATTACTCAAAATTTTTGTTATGTATCTCATGGTTAAGCCACAACTTTACACAAACTCTGCCCCAAAGCAGGGTTTGTGACATCTTGGTTTTCCCCAAGTATACCAAGGTTATCAGTGTGTACATTGAATATGAAGGTTTTTTCCTGGCACAACTGAAATATCTCACTTTTGCCCCACTGTTCCACACAAAAACCCTGCTGCGGCTTACCATAGTCATGCCTGTCACACCATATAACCCAAATGTGCCACCCACTATTTCAAACTGCAGAACCTGTACAAATGAGGATGGACTAAATATTGACCCCAAAGGTTCTCACCTTTCGTGCCAGTAGTAACATCATTGGGGGGACAACCTGGCTAGTGGTATCAAAGAGCAGATTATCTTTGTAGAAATCAAGAGGCAGGCACAATGAAGGGGGGGGGGGGGGGGGGGCATTCCATTATGCGAAGTAAGCACAACCTATCAAAGCTGCAAGGTGCTTTTTTCACACGTTTGCACCACATTTTTAGCCTTTTTACTTTCAGCCTCAATGCAAGAATCGAAAATGAAATTAGAAATTTGAAGGGGGTCCCACTGCCGCTAATACAACAAAAGGGTTTCATATTGATGACTAATTGCTGTCTCATTGTCAGTGGGGCCCCCTCTGTTTGGCAGAGGAGTACCGAGTCACACACAAGATGGGGCAAGCGCACGTACCGAGCAACAAAGCAGAGACGCCCTTTGAAATCCAGTCTTTGAAAACGGTCTTTATTGATGGGAGCTGAGGTGTCTCTCCCATTCATTCTCTTCAAAAGACACAGCCAAGAGTTCTTATGAGGAGCAGGCTATTCTTCTACAGAGAAGCAACCCAAGCAAAGGGTCACAGCTTTCTCTATAATTCATCTGAATCTTTTTCACAAAAAACAACAGTGTACACTCCATTTTTAATTTAACCGAAAGATAAAAGGAGAAATAATTTCTTATTTACAGTCTGGAAAACCTAGGCAGTTATGGAAAGGTATGGAATGCAGTTGTCTAGCCAATAAAATGCATGGAGGGATGATCAGATGACCAGATATTTAGGGCCAGTTAAAGAATTTGATGAGAACATTGAGGGTAACACCCCTACTGTTTTTGATAAGAGCCATGAGATGTTTAACGGCCCCAGTGAGTCAGGGTCTATGTTTAACATCTCTTCCAAAAGTTTCTGCCTCCTACAGAACAGTGTTCCCATCACACATATTTCTACTGCCCCCCTCTGGCCCACATGCTTCCAGCAGCAATCAGACATTCCCAGGATGTCTCCCAAATAAGTACTAAGCAAGATCCTCTAACTTAGCTTAAGCTACTATGCAGTAAAGGTAGATAATAATTGAAATACCACCAGTACTTTAGCATCCTACATATTTACAGTTACAAGATCGCATGATCCCTGTTGCTCACCGCTGGTCCTCCAACTGGAGAATGAATATGCAGAAGCAACAGGAGGGTGATGAGAAGGAAGAAATCACTTACCCCTGGTGGAGAGTTTCTTGGTGTTGATGATCTTGGCTGCATACTCCTGCCCTGACAGCACCTTCACGCATCTGCGCACCACTGAAAAGGCTCCCCTTGGAAACAACAGGCAGAGGAATACACACATGTTAGCTGACAGGCAGAAAGACCAAGAAAAAGGGTCTCTCAGCTGGCCAGTGCTGTGAACCAGATGTTTACTGATGGGTGCTTAGTCCTGTTTTTTGGTTACCCAATTAGAATGATAGTTAAACACAATTTTTAGTCATCGGCCTGACTTAAAAACGCCGCAAATATTTTTCAGCACTTTTAAGTAATTTTCTAACGCATAATGATGATTTCCTAACACATATCAACAGCTGTGTGTGCCAAAAGAAATGAAATTATAGTGAAACACCTCATTATCTAAAGATGGGAATGTTGAATTTTGAGCTATGCAGTCACAGACAAATTGTGAGCATTTCAAAAATGCCTGAAAATTTGTGCAGTAAAATATTTCCCAATGTGTTGCCTTCCATCAAACTAATCTTGCCTAATAGGGCTTTCACACCAACAGGTGCAGTGCTCACCAAGTTAAAAAAAAAAAGTCACACTCCATTGTAAGTGACAATGTTTGAGATACAACTGGTCATTGGTAATTCATGCCCAATCAAGATGGACCCCTACCAATCTACCCAATCAGAGCCACAGTCACTGGAATTAACCAAAAAGTGTCATGAGAGGAAGGAGGGGAAAAAGGTAACATTTACTTCAAACCATTACTTATCTTAAATTCAGTACTCAAAGTTAATCATTAAAAATTGAGTCCAGTCCAGTCAGATGAAACGAAACGGAGGTGTTTGTGCTTTTTTTTTGCCTTTGATCCATTTATCCATCGCACATCTCTTTTCTTCACCGCGGCCGCTTGGAGGAGCCGGGCAGTGAGATGACCTCGTCCAGCCACTTTGCGAGAGCAGACAGCTAATTCCACCCAACAGACTTAAACAGCGCCGGCTCCCCCTGCTTCCTGGTGATAATCTTCTGGCTCCGGGAGGACTGTTTAATTGATTTACAGTGGGGGGATTTTGCCGGTTGTGAGATTACACAGGAGCGGGCCGTACAGCATGTAATGGATACCTGCACCAATGGGGAGGGCGGTTCAGCCCGGCTGGGTATGCTCCCGCACGGCATCACCCTGTCAATCAAATGAGGTCAGAAAACCTGTGCCAGACCAAAGGGAAAGGGGGGAGGGCACAAGAGCAAGAAGTGAAGATACTCTCAGATCTGTATGGTTAGTAATTCAGCACCCTCCCAAAATCACAAAACCCAAAAGCCTACTGAGTACTTGTATGATGCTAATGTTAAGAGGTGGGAAAAAATGTACATTTCTTTAGAAAGGGAAAGCTAGATCATTTCCAATTTCAGGAAATACCACATATGGTATGCTTAACGCCATCCACGGTACACTGAACATGTCTGCTTGACTTTATTAATTGGCATCTGTGCGTGTGTGTGTGGGTGTGAAAATTCACCATCAGTCTCTCACCATTTGTGTTGATTCCATCATTTTTATTTGACTACATTACACTAGATCGCTCTAAATATACTGCGTTATGAACACGGAATGTCCCATATTAGAGCGGTTGAAGGATATGCATTTGTAATTTTAACATAAATCAAGGTGGAGAATCAAAGGTAGAACACAGAATGCAGACCACAGCAGCCACCTGTGTGCCTGTGGGAAGCTGGTGGATATTGGATTATGAAATGTTTGTATACCCAAGTATAGGATTATCACTGCGGGTTGATGGAGTTATGTAAGCAGCTCTGGCTGGCTGAGGTGAGTGTGTGTGTAGCAGGGAAGAGTGGGAGTGGAGCTGAGCGCTGAGAGGCAGAGAGGGTCGGGACTCGCTCTTTCCCTCGCTCGCGCTCTCACTCGCTCGCCCGCTCCATGACACGCGTCAAGGTTCTGGGGATGGTTTCTGCCTCCATTGCACCTCAGGAGGGGAGACGAGTGATCTGGGTGGGAATTTACTCTGGGAGAGCAGGTGCTGCACGCAGAACCACACACACACACACACGCACACACACACACCCATAAACACACACACACATATGCATGTGCATGCACACACATGCACACAGATACACAGACACAGACACACTCACTCACACACACACACACACACACACACACACAGACACACACACACAGACACACACACACACACACACACGCACACACACACTCACAGATACATATACACACATGCACACTCAAACGCACACTCACATGCACATCCACATGCAGAACCTACATAAACATTCAGAAGCACACACTGACATGCACACACACAGAGATGCAGGCGCTCACATGCACATGCACACACTTGCACGCACAAGCACATAAATACAACCTCGCCTACACACAATAACACACTCTCCACCTCCCCTCCACACAATCACAGATTCACACACCCCCCCTCTTGCTCAGACACATCTTCAATGCTCAGTGTATCTCCCGATCAGACTGCAAACATGTCACTGAAACAGTTTTCCTCTTCACTCTGATTCTCGGACACGCTCTAATCTCATAAAAGGGCTGCACACTGCAGTGAAAAGGTATTTCTCTGCTGATTAGGGAATGAACATTAAATTTTGATATTTAATCGCTTGATTCCAGCTGGTGAGAGGAGCCATTGCTGGAAGCTGCATATCTGAGGTAGATCAGTGTGTGAGAGAATGCAGCCGTGGTTCAGACAGAGCGAGAGAGTGTATTCCACACAGCGAGACATTAAATATTTAAGTCCAGTCTCCTCGCCTCGTTTCCACCCCAGTGAACCGCCGACTGGGGCCCGGGGGCCACTCAGCTGCTCACTGACAGCTCGGTTCCTCGTGTCACTCTGGACGCGCCGCCGGAAACACGCGTGCGACTCCCAACAGGAGTTCATCTGCGGCTAAACCCGAAATGCGCTGCACGCCAACCAATTGAGACCTGGAGATCCGCTCGGAAGCAGAGCCACGCTTGACCAGACGAGGACGTCTCCACATCGCCCCCGATAAAAGAGCCCTCATTCCCCCGGTTGACAGTGCCACCTGTTCCCACTTTAACAAACACAATGCTACAATCACCCCCCCCCGCCCTCCCCAAATCCCCTCTACCTCACTCTCTCTGCCTCTCGCTCTCTAATTGTCTATATCATTATTTCTCTACGTCTCTTTCTCTCTCTATTCCTCTCTTAAAATCATGCTCCCCTGCATGTCTGGCAAAGTTGCGCCTCCCTGTTTGATGCTTTATTTTATTACATCCAGACTGCCAAAAAAAATGTTTCCGGTCAAGGGCAACTTTATTTAATATTCCCATCAATAATCCTATCATCTTTGCCTCTTTAATCCCCTGCCGGACGAGCGCTGTTAATCCTGACAGAACAATGAGCTGACCTCTTGTTCCCAGGCTGCAGCTTCCACTCCAAACCACTAAATATCGCGCTGCCTTTTTTTCCCTGTCACCTGTTTTGCTCCCCGTGCTGAGGGAAAGTGCTGGCAGACGGGAACTTACTTGCCCAGTTCTTCGAAGAGCTGGTATTCCTCAGTGAAGCGCGTGCAGGTGATGGTGGCCATTCTGGATTGAGGTGCGGTTGTTTCTTTGCAGAGGATACCGTTGTGTGCTGACAGAAGGATACCGACGGGGGTTGTGGAAGCCTGGCTTCAAGTGCAGCGTCTCTCGATCACTTTCCCGATCTCTGGAGTGGAAGTGTGGGGGGGGGGGGATTCTGAGTGACAGGTTTGTGCCAGCGCTGCCCGCCCGTTTGCCTCTCTCCTCCAATCCCGGCCAGCCTTGCTCTTGAATACACAGCCCCATTGTCATGGCAACTGCATCCTCTTCTACACACTCCACTCAGGCACGCACACACACACACACGCGCATGCACACACGCACACACATATTCGCAGTGTACAGGTTTCAGCAACATTGCCTCAGGCAACAGCCAATAAGCAATACATTCTGTTTAATTTCCTTGGTAACTGCTCCTTTATGGCTAAGCTGTTGCCTTGGTAATGTGCAGACATCAAAAATTAACTTTTGATGAGGGGCATCGCTGTGCTATGTACTTATTAAGAGATGAGAAATCTGCATATTCATACATAGGCAATATAATACCATTGACATTAAGCAGGAAAGCATAAGATATTGTTCCAGGCTGGCTCCATTTCTCTCTCTCTCTCTCTCCCTCTGTGAGCGTGCATTACTTTTTAATCTTTCCAGACTCTTAACATTAATCCTCCTCAGAGACTGGACACTCCCAGCCTTACTGGAACTGGATGCAGTCATTCCAGTGTTTATGACATCACCTGTACCTGGAGACATGCAACACACCTGGGGGAGGTACAGGGGCGTGGAATAAGGGGGTGGTTGTGTTTATTATCACAGGAAGGAAGAATGGGGTCCCTTCCCTCCTCTCCTCCTTGTGTTTACCTATGTATATCTGATCTTTACATCAGTCAATCATGAGCGCCTGACTTACACCGTGCAATGAATCCAGCAGTTAATGATCACCTGACTTAAGCCATGCACCCGAGACAGTTCCTGACGGGGATCAGCGGACAGGAAAGCCAACCACTGATCCTGGGAGACTTTGAGCTGCTGATGTGATGACCAGATTTCACCGATGTTTGATGCTACCACGTCTGCCCTCATCACTCCCACATCCCCTCAACCACCCCTCCCCACACACACCACTCCTCCCACCAGCTCAGATCGGAGTGATGGACCGCGCTGCTCCAGTTGCTTTGAGCCCAGTTCCCTGACAGCCCCCCAGGGGTAACACAGCACCCCAACACAGCAATAAAAGCCCTGGCTCCTCCACAGATCAATGGAGCCGCTGCTTGACTTGGAGGGAGAATATTTCTGTGAGGCTGGGGCTCGAACAGTCATCCTGCATGTTGGCTTTGTAGTTGTCAGTAAACAAAAAAAAAAAAAAAACTAATCAAACAATCAAACAGCCATGTTTGAAATGTTAACAGACTCACACAATCAGTAGTTTCAAGAATCTTCTCCCTTAACCATTTATATTATTTTAACCAGAGAATTAATGACACCTATACCTTGTTTCTGTTACAACAGATTAATGTTTGACCTCACTCAGAACAGCACAGAAGAGCCTGGACTCTCAGACGGGCCATCGATACTCCACAGGAACATAGTGTATCTCAGAGGGATAGAGGGACCAATCTGAGCTCCTGCTGGGAGCCTCTGTTTTCCGATGCAGGCACTTGACTTTTTGCACTACTCTGTTGTTGGTGCAAGAACCATAAGTCAGTTCTCTGTATAAAACCAGAGAAATGTATAACAGCACAGCAATCACACAGCAAATCAAGGCTGGTCACCTAGGATTCAAACCATCGTCCACCTGGACAGCGTCCCCTGGATGCTTGGGATTGATGGTACCATTGGGTAAGATGGTTCGGGAGATGATGACAGACAACATCCAGGCCCACGCCTCGGTCTCAGAGGGCCCCTGCCAGATTCTGAAGACTCCTCTTGGACTAGCACTCTGGCATTGGAATCTGAAGCTGTTTTTTGAAACAGAGTCACCTTATATAACAATGGCATTGTGATCGTGGACGAGTTCTGTCAGACGGCTTGGCTTGGAACGGTTCCTCTTCCTTGACACAACAGAGTGGCAGGAGGTTTTTTTTCCTCTCTCACAGATCTGTGGAGGGAAGAAGATAAAATTCAATAGCATCCATTACTCCATAGCACACTCACGTCTGTTTCAGCTCTCAGCTTTTCTCCCAGCTAAGACATGCTTCTCAGGCACATGGCAAAACATGTTTCTCCACCTGCAGGTACCATAGAAACAAATACGTTGTGTGTGTGTGTGGGGGGGGGGGGGGTGTTTAAGGACTCTCACCACGCATTAAGTCATCATCTGTCATAATACAGTCTGATGGGGGCCGCGAACCCTCGAGAGCTGCGTAACTGAAACAGAAAGCTCACTGCTGCCACCTAGCGTTGGCAGTTAGAATGACAGTTCGGTCACGTCAAGCTTGGGAAAAAGCTTGTGTTTGGATTTCCTCTGAGTCAACAGAGAGGGTCTGGCAGAGACAGGCAGTGCAAGCACGGGGCAGTGGAAAATTAAAGTCCCCTAAGGATGGTGATAAATGATGAGGGTGGCAGAAGGGAGCCTGCAAAGACAGAGACAGCAACTCACTTTTACTGAGCATCTAAACGGCGCTGAGTTGGTGCAGCGCAGCACGCCAACACAGAGCGTTTTGACCTCCCGGTCTCTTCCTTCCATTCGGTGCTGTCTGCTGTCTTAGAGAGACCGCAGAGGTGAGAACGTGTTGCTCTAGCCTGCAGCACTGAATGAAGTAGCTGTTCACTCGGTAATAACGGCCTGAGAAAAAAAAAACTCAGACAAACTGCTGATTATATTTAGCCTAAACGATATGCAGACTTCATCCATTATCCCGCAGCGCTGTGGACGCGCGCGCGTTAACATTTGGAATTGAACTAAGATTTCAGTGTAAACATCCCGAAGCTGTGTAATTATTATTTCCAATTCGCGGGGCCTGAGTCATTACAGCGGTTTTGGGAAACATTTCACGCCACACGACTGGGCTCTTGGGATGGCACGTTAATTGATTTCCATACTAGTAATGACCGGCGACAAGAGAGACAATTAATGCAGACCAACAGGCCAACAGTCGCCATTGTGTACACACTAAGATACAGAGAGAAAAACATTCTCTCTGGTTATGAAAAAAGCATAGATAGATAGATGGAAACATACATACATACATACATACATGTATATTAACACCTCACCCCCTAACACCTGCTGCCTCTAGTATTTGATATTTATTTTATGTCTAGTACTGTGATGTATTTTGGATTCTGTGTTCTAGGGACTGTTGTTTCGTAGTACACTTGGCTTATGTCAGATTGCACAAGTTAACTTGCGGCTTGAATGGGGTTATGCTCACACTCACTGGTCTGGGAATGTTGTTTGTCTGGTCTGATACTGTTGCTTATTTACATTGAATGGATACACTTATGTTCTGTTGTGCTGGAAGTCGCTCTAGATAAGAGTTTCTGCTAAATGCAAATGCAATGTATACATACATACAGATGGCTAGATAGATAGATAGATAGATAGATAGAAAGGAAAGAGGGGAGAGAGACAAATATACAGACTTAAAGAGAGACAGAACAAAGACAGACAAAGGGAACAGGCTGTGTAGCCAAGGAGACGTGGGAGTAAAGTTGGGATGGGAGGAACAGTTCATTCTCTGTCTGCCCCATAATATCTCCCTGTTATTAAACTTATTCTTCCCAAATTCTCCAAATACATAAACCTGTGTCACTTCTGCCCAAGACAGACGAGGTAAAAATACTATTAGTCAAAGATGGGACAGTAAAGCTTTGGATACAGCAGCTAAATGAGTTCATTCCCGCTTCAGCGAGACAGAGGGAAATGAGGGAGATGAGGAATAATTCATCACTCAAGAGCCTTTGGGATGAGACCAGGGACACTTTTCACTTCGTCTGTTTTGTTTATCATTGTATTGTTCCTCCTATTTGTTTCCGTGAACACAGCCGCTCTTGCAACGTAAGCTAACTTGCTGTGCACATAAAGCCTGTTTTGAATTTGAATTTGAGAGATGGGCTTGGAGAGATACTTTGAGGGAGAGAGGGAAGAGGGTAAGGGAGAGGGACAGAGAGAATGAGACACAGTTTAAGAGTGAGGGTAAGAAAGAGAAAGAGACAGAGAGCAAGAGAAATAGGTTGAGGTGAGAGAGAGAGGGAAGGAGGGAGGGAGGGAGAGATCATTTGAGAGAGAAGATGTGAGACAAGGGAAATACACTGAGATGAGAAAGGGAGAGAGGGAGGGAAGGAGGGACAGAGAGCGGGGGACAGATTGAGAGAGTGTGAGGCTGAGCAGGGAACGATGCAGTCAAGAGGTCCTGAGGGCGTGTGTCACTGCGTCCCTCAGCCGCTCATTTACAGCTGACGGCTGTGGCAAAAGTCGCAGAGCGATGCAGACGTCTGTGCGTCAGCCGACCCGCTCGACCGCATCGGCAAAACCAATGTTTGCGCTCCCACAGGCTCCCGCGACCACCGCCAGGCTGATGCCGGCGTCTCCATGGCAACACCAAAAACATGAGTCATTGCTGGAGCTCAGCTGGCGTCTCTTTTTGCCGGTGTGGGGCGTCTGTGGGGGACAACTGAGGGAACTGGGGAGGGTAAGAGACGCCCCCCTAAGACCTGTCCCCCCCTGAAGTGACTATCAGCAGTGTATATGGATGTGCCTACCTGGACATCTCCTCCCCACGCTGTGGGGATTGAGGTTTATTTCTGTAATCAGTGATCAGGCTCTGATGGGGGCTGACTCTTCCGCTGGTATTGCATTGCATTTGGCACAAGCAGGGAGAGATACAGAAGACACTGAGATGCTGGGGAAATTCAGCTCCCTCCTCTATGCTGCAAGCCAATGCTATATTATTCAGCAACATTCATTAAAATGCATTTTATCCAGGTTCTATGAGTTCCATTAAGATTCTGACAGAACCAGTGGAGTTCTGAAACCTCCTCCTACAGTTTCAAAGAGCCTTCATCTTGCGCTGGGAAGAGATTACATTACATTCATTTAGCATACACTCTTATCCAGAATGATTTCCAGCACAAGAGAACAGAACTGTATCCATTCAAGTTGAATGAGCAACAGTGTCAGACCAGGCTAACAACACTCTCAGACCAGTGAGATGGGAGACCAGTGAGATGTCCATAATGCAGTCCTTTTACAGAATAGCATGGGGCTGGTCTGGGGGGGACAGTTTTTAAAATGAAATAACAGACAGAGAAACTGAACAGGAATCAAGTAGGCAGCTAAAACCTGGAGCTCCACACGTTCTCTGATTGGAGGGGACCAGAGAGTGCATCTAGTGGGAGGGTTGACATTGACAGAAATGCTGCTCTTGGCCCCCAGAGCCTGTTTTTAATTTCAGAACCTTATAAATCAGCCCTCTCAGACCAGGTCCAGAATGAGAGACTTCATTAGTCACTAATTAGAGGTGCTGCCATCAAGCAGGGATCGGTCTGTACGGAGACGCTGGCTGGATCTGATTAGTGTTTGAATGGACTGGTGGGGGAGCAGCCAGAGCTAAGGCCATTCACAGCGTGCAACATTTCAGGAGATTAGGTGATCAAAGCAGAGTGCAGATTTAATATTTTTATGAATGTTCCTGTAGTTTATTATTATTTTTTTAGAATACTTTATGTTTTTAAGTCCCAATATTATTTTTGAACAGAATAAATCAGAATTAGTTTCCATAGTTTCCTTTATGAAATCAAATGGTCAGATTTGTACTGGCATGGTCTGAATGAACTGCAGTCTAAAAGCAAAATGAAAAGAAGATAATTAGACACTTTATAGGCAGTTATTTCAGATCCAAATGAGTAACACCCCCCATTCCACTATAACAAAATCAGTTTTGGTACTTTGTCTAGAAGGAAACCCTTCTCAAGTTACTGCTCGTTATTTTTGACCTTAATGAAGTGTCAGTAACCACCTTTTTCTCCATCTGTGTTCACATTTTTCTCAATTTTAGTTTACTTTTAGTTTGTTCTTGCTTTTGATGAAAATGGAAAAAGACAAGATGTTTTCACAGATGTAAATATTCAAGATTTTACAAAACACACTGTCATAACCACAAATAAATTATGTCTAATCCAGGTTTCTTTGAAGGTTGCATCAAAAAAGTACTTGCACTCAGGAGCGATCCTTAAAAGTAACTACATAAAAGGAGGCAAATGTGGAAAAAAAATATTTTTACTCATAAAAGGACCAGCAGAAAAATGAAGAAAGAAAATGAAAAATAAGGAGCACATGTAAGCTCACACAATCATACTCAGTGCTCTTATGTGAAATTTATAAAAAGAACATACTTCAATGCACATAAAAGGTAAGCACCTCTTAACTGCACAAATGCCTGTATATTAAACAGACACCCACCTCCCAATGGATACATGTGGAGTTAATGGATGATGGGTACACAGACAGACATTAAACAACAGGACCATTAGGGCATGATATCACATCTGAGTGGGTCCATCACAGTCACTTAGCACATTAGAAATGAAAGATTAGTCATAACAACAAAGGTTAAAGAACAAATACAGATGAGGGATTGATGTATGGTCAGAAAGCTACCAGCACTGCCCAGAAGAGACAGACAGACAGGAAGAAAGAAGCCTGCTTTTCAGGCAAATTCTTATGACCAGAAATTAACAGATAGCTGTCAGTACTCCGGCCTCCTAGCTGTTGTGTTTATGTTCTCCCCATCTGTCATTGTGTCCATGTGCTTTTGTTTTTCCTTGTGTTCCAGCCCTGCCCCGCTCTCCACCCTGTCTCCGCCCACCTGATCATCTCCACCTGCCTGCCTGCACACCTGCTTCCCATTACCTCATAAGCCCAACCCTATATCAACCCTGCTTGTCTCTGTCTTGTTTGCCAGATTGTCGCAGTGTTTATCGCTTGTTTCATTCCTGCCGTGTTTTTGCCTGTAAGGCTTGCTGTTGTTGATCCTGCCTGTACCTCGACCTTGATTCTGCTCGCCGTCTTGCTCTGTTTGCCTGATTTTCTGCCTGCCTGGTTACCGACCCTGCCTGTTCCTGTTTTGACCCTGGTTTGCCCACGGACTGCCTGCCTGTTATGAACACTGCCTGTTCTGGTTTTGGAAAAGTGTTATCTGGGAGGGTTAGTGTTCTGTCCGTCCTTGAGCGACAGCTTTGCTATGGCAGAGGAGTGAGGCTGCTGGGAGGGAGAGGGATGTATAGAAGGAGGTGGAGGGAGAAGAGATGGAGAAGGAAGGAATTAGAAGGCAATGTGGCAGGAAGGGGGGATTTGAGGAGAGAGAGAGGAGGGGATAGAGAGGAAGTGGTGTTGAAGAGAAGGGGTTTTGTATAGAGACGGGGCAATGAAAGGAGAGGGGGAAAGGAATAGAGTGGGTAAAGAGAGAGAGAGAGGAGCATACTGGGGAGAGAGATGATGATGGAAGGAGAGGGAGAGATGAAAGCTAAGGACAGGTGGGTGGGTTTATGAGGAGGAGGTGTGAGGCTGACAACAGGTAACATGCTGGTTGAGGTTACCTCTTTCATGGTGGCTGACAAAAAAAAAACTTATTTTACAGGCTCTGGCTATTGGTTTTCGGGATATTCTAAAGACTTGTCACTCGCGTGACACATGGCGCAGACTGAGGAGAACAGCATGTGTTTCCTGCAAAGTTTGGAGGCAGAGCACAGACCTGAGGTCATTGTTTTTCTAAAGGAGACGACAGTCATGTGATGGTCGCACTGGTCAGAGATGCCACTCGGAGGAGCATTCACCCAAGCCACTGTGACAGACAGAAAAGATGAAAAGGCCATCAATTTCCCATCTTATTGCATTTTTCAGGACCGTCTGTAATAGTCATGTGGCTGGGGAAAAAAAGGTCAGCAGATTAGTTGTACCTCATTTAAAAAATAAAATCATAAAATCCGATGTTAACCTTGTTCTGTCAGCAAAAGGTGAATTGAATCAACGAATTGAACATCTTTCAAGTAATCTCATGACTCATCTTTTCTGTCTTCTATTTGTCTAAGTGCTGACAACTTCCTGTAGCCTGCCTCCTTATGGCCAATCAGAATGCACTCTTCCACCTGATCCCAGCCAATTGCACAGAAGCAGAAAGCAATCATTTACACACATGCTCTGTCACTGTGCACACAGATTATGGTGTTAGATCGCTAAATGTCTTAAGCTTTATTCCATACTTCCATTAATTTTTTCCAAGCGGGTCAGCCATATTGAGCTGATATTTTCTCCATCTGGTCTGCCTTATTCTTTAATCACTCACAGGAATGCATGTCTGTCTGTGTTTGGGATGGAAGAGCTCTCAGAATGCTGAATGGCTAAGTTATGACTCTGCTCTGCATTAGCCTATGGTATTACAGCCATTTAGAGTACCCTCACGCACTTTGATAATGGCTACACATTTCTGCACATCCATAATTTAGAAGGGAAATTCTTTACAAAAACATGCCTACAGAGCAATAAACAAGGGGATAACTCCTTGTTTATGTAATACACCTTCAGATTGCAACCTCCCCAAAACCAAAATGACAGTTACACAAATACAATGTTTAAAAAAAATGTAATAATGAAGACATTCAGATCATGTACAAACACACTTTTCGGATCAGGGGTTCCTCCCACAGCTCTACTATGGTCTATATATAGTGATAACGATAATATATTAATAGTTATAGTAATACCAATAAGCACCAATAAGCTGGACATTATTACACAATCTATACATTTTCTAGGCAGCACTTTTTCTGGAATAAATGTTGAGAACAATATAAGTTTACTCTGTGCAACCCTATTAAGATTAAAGCATAATGAAAAGTTAAAGTGAAGAACACTTTTTTTCAAGCTGTAAAATGTATACAATAAAGTCAAGATGATACATGTCTGCAGCCCATCTCTGGGGCCTCTGTCTTTCTGCTCATCGGTGGCTCCAAACTCTGGGAACTGTCTCCAGATGCATCCCTGGAGCTCATCCCAATATGTGAACAGGAGTCCTAGGAGAATTCACTGACAGGTTTACAGCCAGCAGCCAACATCCTTGGCCCGGGAGCCGGTCTCCAGCCAGCCACCAAAACACCGCACCCGGCTGCATCACTGACATCTAGCCGAGGAAGGGGGGATTGTTTATTCTTCCACTGCCAGTGAGGTGACAGGGCACCTGCCAGGGAGCAAACTGCAGGCCTTTCTCAGCAGCTCCGCCTTCAGCTGCGTCTTCATACAGCAGAACCATCCACAATCAGGGCAGGCTTCACCACATTTTAGCACGGATGCTTTGTGTGTTTGTGCATGTGTGCGTTTGTGTGTGTGTGTGTGTGTGTGTGCGCGCGTGTGTTTGTGTCTTGGGAAAGGTGCTGGGAAATTTTCATGAGAGTTCACCTCCTCTACAGTATGAATAGTTTCTTTTACAGTGCTGCATCTCCTTGGCATCTCATCTCAGTCTGGTTCTGAAATACAGTTTTCTTTGACCAGGCTCATTAGTCCTCATCAGCTTACCACATTCTACAACAGCTGCCGCATGCCTTTTCCTCTGTGGTGCGTTAACAGCATACTAACCACAGACCACATGACCACATATTCAGCTCCTGCGTTCCTTCCACCTTCCGTCCAGAAGTTTCCGGGTAACACGAGGTCACAACGCTGGGTGTGTTCCAATGCTAGCTATGGCTGTTCTGTTTTAGACCATGCCCCTTCAAGGATGTCCATAACGAGCCGCAAATCAGAACGCTTACAGCATCAATAATGGCCAAGATAGTACTTTCAAAGTGCAACACACAAAGCTGAATATCTGGTTATAATCTATCGGTTATCTGTGGTTAAACTGCGTTTTGGTGAGGAAGGGAGAGGGGAAAGTGGAGCAGGAGGAGGAGGAATGAGGAGAACGGACCGGCACAGCGGACACACGGAGGGTCCACGCACAGCTGCGCTGACAGAATGTAGGGCACGCCTCTGCTTCTCCACAGCTCTGGGCGTAAGGAGCCCCTTGGAGAAGAGCTCGCCAGCGGGGCAGATTGGTCCCCTGAGGTCCTGAAGTAAAACAGCAGCGGGGATGGAAGACTTCTGGTGGACAGCTTCCAGCATCGCTCTCCGGGAGCATCCAGATCCAAAAAAAATCAAAAGCAACCAGCCAAGTCAGGCTGGGGGGGGTGGGGGTGTATGGAAAACCAACTAAACAGGCAGCAGTGTCTGTTTTCAGCAGCTCTGTTACATTAAATTACATTATTGTCATTTACTAGATGCTGTTATCCAGAGTGACTTACAATTTTACACAGTTACATTTATACATTTAGATATTTACTGAGGCAATTGTGGGTTAAGTACCTAAGTCCAAGGGTACACCAGCAGCGCCCTAGCAGGGAATCAAAGCTGTAACCCTTTGGTTACAAGCTCACCTCCTCATCACTACACCACTCTGCTGGCCCTCTGTAGCACCTCTTGGTTGTGGACTGCCACCGCAGGTCATATTCCTGAGGGAAGAGACCCCAAGCTCGTCAGGGCAGAACACAGGTCACCCTCAGGCAGCACCATGCCAACAGGGTCTGCTGATGGAGGAACTGCCCTGTTTCCATGAGGAATACAGTAGCTGCACAGTAGCAGCTCACAACCACTAGGGGGTTCCTGCAAAAATCCAAACCCATAAGCTGCATTAAGGACAGGGAAACATCCACACCACTGACAGCATTTGGACCAGATGGTACAGCTGGGAGGTCAGGGCGTCAGGGTGAAAGTGGGTTCAGCTGTTCTCTGGAAGGCAGAGGTTCTCACTCTTTTCCACAGCACTAAACCAATACATTGGTTGTGTGTAAGTGATTTTCAGTTTCCTCACTCGCGTACCAGCATCTCCAATTAAGTAAGCCTTAACACTGCACATGGTATATAAGATACACTTTACACCAAGACAAACAATTAGGCTTAATTAACAATTCCTCACTTAGTGGGAGCAGTGTGCTTGTTCTAGTGACTGCAGTTCCTTGATGAGTGACTGTGATTATGTGGTAAATTGTTCTGACTAAGATTTCTACCAATCAGAGACTGGATTGGGTATATATGGGAAATAACCATTGCAACAGACTCTGTCAGTGAGAAAATACAGCTGGTACACTATCTGACCTCACCATGAATCAGTCTACATCTGAGTGATACTGTATTCGGGCTGGTTGGGAAAATGATCCTGCGACTGCACCGTGAACCTCTCCAGACTCCCAAACGGCGTCCTGACATTTAGTTTGAGAACTGCAGCTCTAGAGACCTCTGCATCGTAAAATTGTTTGAAGGAATACAAACCAACTGGTTATAACCAGTTTTTCCTGAGTTACATCACTAGAACTAGAGGCACTTGGTACGGTGTCTCTAGCTGTTGCAATCAGATCCATCTATGACCTTATATGGCTATCCTGATCATAAACAAGACAGACGGGCACACACACACACAGGGTCCGATCCAAAACATGTTTTTCCTTTATGTGCACTCCTCCCCTCTCCCAATGACACAGAAACTGTTTCTTCCAATCAAGAAACTTCGTCAACAAATAAAAAGTAAAAAAGAGGCCGAACATAACGCCAAGAAACCCTATTTGTTCATGTTACAGCTCAAAAACAGTCTTCAGGCAAATTCTTGAAGAATGAGCTTGTGATACAGGCAACAATTTGATAAACATACCATGGTTCTAAAATTTAGAACATTGTTCTCTGTCAACCATTAGAATCAATGAACAATATGATGAACAGGCAAAATTAATTACAATGGGAAATAAGAGGGAAAGCCCTCTGAGGGATCAACAGTAATAACAATATTGTCTTCAAGATAACTTAGGTGTTAATATATTCACATTGTCAGGTAATGCAAATCACAGCAAAGTCTGTCCTTGGTCCCTTTTATGGCAGTAGGAGGCAGAGCGGTCATGGTGGGGTGGGGGGGTGGGGTTGGAGAGGGGAGCATAAAGGTTTATGTTCCAGGCAAGAAATTACTGCCCCCTGGTCACAGCTCCCTGACCTTGTAGCTCTGGCTGTGGAGTTGCCCCTCTGGAACCCCCCATCCCCCTTCAGCACCCCAAAGAGTGACGCATGCATCACACATCACCAGCTGGCATTAATAACTGAACCTTACCTTTACTTACTCCCACAGATTTTTCTGGTGGGATGTCAGTGTAAATATCTAAAAGCTGTGGAAGACAGGGATACAGAGTGACAGAGAAATCGCTAAAGAGATACAGGCTCACACCTGAAGAGACACAGAGCCATCAATGCAGGCCAGAGAGCTATAGCGCCACCACAAAGCAGAGATATTACCCCAGAGCTAAACAGCAGACAAATTACTGCTGCAGAGCAATAGAGCTGTCACTAGAGTGATGCAGGGTTATAGAGCTATTGCTAACGAGATATAGAGTTATAGGGCTTGTGGTAAAGAAACACAGAGTTATAGAGCAATTGCTAAAGAGACGCAGAGCTGCAAAGTTACAACAAAGCCATTGTACAATATAACAAATGCATTAATACAGAGCCAGAGAGCTAGAATTAACTACAAGGAGATACAATTATTTCTACAAAACCACAGAACTACAGAGGTGCCGCTACATAGGTAAACAGCCACAGAGCTAAGGAGGTAGGCAACCATACTTAGAGAGCTTCAGAGCCATTACTACAGAGCTATACAGTGTTATAGCAGTGTTAGTGAAAAAGAGCTATCCCTGAACATCCTCACTGATGCAGTGCCCAAGAGGACAGACCCAATGGATCAGACTCACATACAGAAACAAAAGTACTTCTTGCATTAATCTAAAGCTTGATATGGCATTCCGAGACGTAGCGTCCGAGACACCACAAATAAATCCAGACACAGAACCATCTGGAGTGGAGATCCGGAATGCAAAAACAAAACACTAGGAAAAAAAAAACTTTCTAAAAGTAAACAGACTTGAGTTGTACTGTGTTTCAGTCCTCCCAAGCACACAGAGGGCTCAGCCAATGTCTTTGTTGCACTCTGGTCATCTTTGGTTCACAATTTATAACACTTCATTCAGATGCAGCACCAGCAGGAGATGAGTGTTTTAAGAGCATGTAAGGCATTCCAGGTGTTTAAGTCTCCACGGCTGCCATCCCTATATCCTGTTGGACATGATCCTGGTGTTGAGCTTCCTGAAGAAGGATCTCAGCTTGCAGAGCCTGCATTTCTTCCTCTGCTTCTTGTTCCTGCTCTTCCTGGGGTACGCCCCATCCCAAACGTCATCCTCTTCCTCGTCGTCGGCCCAGGGCCCCCAGGCGCCCCCGTGGAGCTCGGGGTTGGCACGGGGGTCCTCGCCCGGGTAGCGCACGGGCACAGCGGTACGGTTGTGGTGCGCCAGCCTCGCCAGCAGCTGCCTGACCACGTCCGGCCGCCGGGCCGAGAGCTCGTGCCGCTCGTAGGGGTCGGCGGTGACGTTGAAGAGCCACACTGACCTACGCACATCCGCCCGCCGCTCCAGGTTCCACCAGCGGCCGGGGAAGTTGGCCAGCGTCTGTGGCGGGATCCAGTCGCCGTGCCCCGGGTCGCCCGTCAGCAGCTTCCAGTCCCCAACCCGGATGGCGGCCTGCACCGCCGTGTCCCACAGGCGGAAGCCGTGCCGCAGGGAGCCATGGCGGGCACGGGCGTGCAGCGGGTCGATGTTGTGCAGGATTTCGCGCCGCGGAGACTCCTTCCCCTCACTGATCGCCGGCCACACGTCATGCCCGTCCAGCCCGTCGCTCTGGGAGACGTTACCCCCCGCCAGGTGCACCAGCGTCGGGTACCAGTCCGTGATATGCACTAGCGCCCGGCTCACCCTCCTCCGCCGCCTCAGCAGGGGGGAGTGCACGAACCCCAGACCACGGACACCCCCCTCCCAGTATGTCCCCTTGCGGCCCCTTAGCGGCCAGTTGCTGCCCCCAGAAAAGGGCTGGCCCCCGTTGTCGGTGGAGAAGATGATGACGCTGTTCCGGTAGTAGCCGTACTTGCGCAGGGCATAGGTGACGTTGCGCACCGCCTCGTCCACCACCGACACCGTGGCTGCGTACTTCCTGCGGGCCACGTTGCCCATCCCCCGGTAGGGGTAGATGTAGCCCTTTGGGGGCCGCAGGGGTGTGTGCACTGCCTGGAAGGACAGGAAGATGAAGATGGGCTGGCGGGGGTCATGGGCAGCCAGGATCTTACGCACCCTCTGGGTGTACAGGTGGGTGGAGAACTTGCCCCCCCGGCCCCAGGCCACCGTCTCACCCTCGTGCAGGTCGTAGCCGCACAGCCCTGGCCCGTCGCAGGAGTCGTAGGTGTAGTAGTCCACGCTGCCTGTCAGAGACCCAAAGTAGGTGTCGAAGCCACGCCGTGTGGGCAGGCACTCCTTCTTGTAGAAGCCCAGGTGCCACTTGCCCACCATGTGGGTGGCATAACCCGCCTCCTGCAGCTTCTGTGGCAGCGTCACCTGGTCCAGGGGCAGGCAGTTGGGCTGCCGGGGCCGGATAATGGAGTGCTGGAGGCCTGTGTGGATCTGGTACCTGCACCATGAGCAGAACAAAGGCACACAGGTGGAAATGAGTCACAGGTACCTTTCACACTAACACTAGGAGTGATTTTTTTCACTCTGAGTTATAAATGCATGGAATAGCTTACCAGGATTCCTAATGGGAAGAGAGCCCAGACTTGACACAGTGCTAGATACACAATAGATTACAGGTAAAGTGGCACACCTAAATGGGCTGAATAGACTGCTATTGAACTTCTGATATTCTTCTGTACTACTGCATTTCTGTAGAATTCATCCTAACATACTTATCAATATTTCAGAAATAATAATGAAAACAAATGTAAACTTTTCTAATAATACTGATATCCAGGTATATTTCCCCTTTTCTATTTTATTTCAGGTTAATCTTTTGTTTCTGTTGCTGAAGTAAGAAATGACAGAGAGAGCTGTTCATTGATGCCAATTTTCTTATTTTGCATATTCTAGCACCCACTTGGTTCATGTGGTGAGCTCATCTGGATTTACAAATGGAATAGAAGATCAAAGAGACATGGTCATGAGAATTATCATGTCCATATACATCACATGAGCATGTGCTGCCCACCAATAGTGCTCTGAACCCCAGAAAGTTTGCTCAGGAAGGTGAGGGGTAATCACTGGGATTTCTGTATGGATATGAGCGAATCATAGTCCCTCCTGATCAATCAGGTCATTCAGAATGATCAGATCTGTTCTAACCATTACAATATCATAATAGACAAAATTCTGTAGCACCTCACTTCATAGCTCTGATACCATCGGATGTCATGGTTTCATGTAAAGCCCTGCTGTGGGGGTTGGGGGTGTAATTGCATCATAATATTGAAATGTGACCATATTTTTACTGTATTAATACCATGTAATGTGTTATAAGGATGTTGTAAGGATAAGGATGTTTTTATTGTCATTCCAGAACATGTTGTACATGACAGGGAACGAAATGAGGCACACAGGTCCCGGTTCAGGTAGGAGCAATAATAAAATCAAGAAGAAAGCACACAATAAACTTACACAATTATTTTACCCTGACAGGGAAGTGCAGCCCAGATCCTTACACAGAGATACAGGTCTTTGTGAAGACCTCTTGACAAAGCCCATGACTAACAATTTCATAACGCAAAGATTACTCATGTCAACACTGTTCTGACGAGGATCAGTGCCGTCCACACTTGAAATCCACAGTGATTCACTCACAGTGCTGCATTTCCATTGTTTTCTCAGGCTTGAGGGCGAGTGAAGCGGCATGGGTTGCGTTAAGGAGGTGCTCGAACAGCGACACCCACACGGAGAGGGAGAGTTAGTGCACCAGCATGGCTCCAAACGCGAACACGTCATTCCCTTCAGCCTTGCTCCTGGATCCTGGGTGGTCTCCATTGCATTACATTACACTACTGTCATTTAGCAGATGCTCTTATCCAGAGCGACTTACATAGGTCACAGTTCTTACATGTAATCCGTTTACTTAGCTGGATATTTACTGAGGCAATTCTAGGTTAAGTACCTTGCCCAAGGGAACAGCAGCAGTGCCCTAGCAGGGAATCAAACCATCAACGTTTGTGTTATGAGCTCTGCTCCTCACCACTATGCTACACTGCCACCCATACACTGTCACTGTCTCTGTGACACACCCGCCATGACACACACCCTACCTCTACAGCAGGAGAAAAGGCTCTGGGTCAGGGATCTGGGCTCACCACCAGGATGGTGTAGGTTTGAATCCCATGTAGGGTGTGGTGGTGTGTGGGGGTGGGTAGGGGGAGGGTTCACAGCCACTGTACTCTTCTGCAAGGCGCTCAGCCTGAAGTGTTTCAGTAAATTTCCAGCTGTCTAAGCGGATAATATCTAAAAACTCATAGCTGCGCAGGTCGGCCTGGATAAAAGCCCCCACTAAGCACATTAATTACAGTGGCACAGCCCGGGGGACCAAGCCCTTCATCAGGGGATCCGGGCTTTCTGTAAGAGCAGGTGAGGTGCATCTGTCCCTCTGGCTGTCTGCGGTGCATCCGCCATAAATCCCGCAAAGGATTTCCCTGTCCACTCCCTCCATGATCAGTTACAGACACCGAGAGCCTGCAGCGGATGCTGTCAGAGGATACATATCCACATTCAATCCTGGTACCCCTGCCCATCACATCAACAACTCGCAACACATGAACATCATTTCTTTTTCATTTAAACAGGTTGTGCCGGAAACCTCTGCCAAGCTCAACTCCAGTCTATAAGCGGATATGAGCTCCTCTGATGTGCAGCAAATCCTTGCTTTGAATAATCGCTGTTAGCGCCGCAAAACAGTGCACTCCAGTCGTGGTTTTATCCCAGCTGCTGTAAACAGTCTGGGAAGAGCTTTGATTATGAATGTGACTGAGTGCGTGTCTTCCTGACTGCGCAGTTGGGTCCCACATGTCTGCTGTATGCCACTACGTCTCCGTCACAGTCACTCCGTCTTTTTTTCAGCATGAGCGCACGGACAGGAGGATGAAGCAATCCGATGCAAGTCTCGCCCAGGTCTTACGCTCTTCCTCTGTGGTGAGCATGTCACTTCCTGGAGGTGACAGGAGACAGCAGGACTCCAGATCCTCTCCCGCAGAGCGCGCCGCTCGGGGGAATGAGACAGCGACCTTTCCGCCTCAGACCGACTGACTCACACCCAATGGCGGAATAGCCCTCACGGGCCTGTCTGCTCCACATCCCACAGCTGTTGCCCTGGTTACGCAGCAGCTGTGGCCTTCTTCGCAAGGGCATTCACCATCCCCAAAGCAAACAGTTCTGGGAGGTTCTGTTTGACAAGACACACACTCGCAGAGACCTCTGCCAAGCGACCCAAAAACCAAAACCCCCTCTGTGGTCCAGACACCCCCCCGCCCCCCACTCCCCCATTCCAGATTTCAGCTCAATCTCATTTCCAAAGAGACTGGCATACTTTGCAGCCACACAGAGTAATCAAAGTTATTATTCTGATTAGTTAGTAATCATTGAGCCACTCATGCCAGAAATGTGCTTTTATAAACACGTGGGTGTGGAGACATTAAGGATAAACTGCAAAACGGAAGCACCAAATGGCCAGCTCAAAGTCTTGTAAACACTGGGCTGACTTTAAGCGTGTCAGTTTGGGTGGTCTTTTCAATATTGATTCAATGGTTCAATCTGTTAAGACCTCTTCAGTATTTTTATAGGGGAACTTGTGAAGAGATCTGGTAATGAGGAACACTGTGAACAAATCTGAAGTCCTTTCACTCTCACTCTCACAGTTTTAACCAGGAATCTCATCACAGCAACAGACTGTTCATAGACTGCAGTTACTTAGAGATGGAATTAGACCAGCTAAAGTTGATCCTAACACACAAAACTCAAAATGCAAGATACAGAACCTTCAATACTTTGTTCAAAAAGTGCAACAGAGTGTTTGTCCTCGTATCAACGTCTTTTATAGATAAGTACTTAATTCGTTTTTATTAATATAATGCGTTTTAATGATTATTTTTAGCGAAGTCTCGTCTTTATTAATTTGCACTTCGTCTCTGAAATAAAGTGGTATATGTTCATTTGATTTATTGTTTAATCACTTTATCCGTTGGATAGTGCTGTATAAACACTCAGTCGTTCTTAAGCCTGAAACATTAAACTCAGTGATGGAACTGTCTTGGCTGGCGAGCCCTCCTTTGTCGTCGAGTTTGCGCAACCGGTGGCAGCTGCGCGCTTACCTGCCGGTAATCAGCTGACTGCGTGACGGCGTGCAGATCGGTTGAACGTAGTAATTCTCCAGCTTCACGCCTTCCGCGGCCAACTTATCCAGCGTCGGGGTACGGATATCGGAGCTGTGGTAGCCGATGTCGTTGAAACCTTGGTCGTCTGTCAGAAAGAAGATGATGTGCGGAGGTTGCCTGGGCTTGAACGCAGGACCCCCTCCTTTGAAGTCCGAAGAAAGGTCCTTCTCCACCTGGTTTGGCTTGCCCCAGTCCCAGGACAGGTAGCCAAGACTGAGTAAGCTAACAACCGAAAATCCCGTGAGCGCATGAGCTGCCATGGTTATTCAAAGTACACCGCGACTGTTCGATGCTAAAGAGAATGCATTCCAAATGCGTGCGTTAGTCTTCGTGTTTGAGTCAGATCCAGGTCCAGTCCTTGCGCCGAATATAGCCTTGCAACAGAAGATTAAGTAAATGGTTTGGAAAATCTGCGCCCGTGAAGTGTCGTGTTTCCCTCGAGCTCAAGTTAACTCTTGAAAGAGATGGGGAAGTCCTGTTGTCAGGTTATTAGAAGGGGGGCTGTATTTGAGTCGACTGTACTCAAAAAAAAGTTTAAAAGTTAAAAAGTTACTCAAAAATTCTCAACTGTTTATAATCAACTGTTAACAACGTCAAGAATCATTAGCTGTCACTGACTCACTCCGCTATCTCAAGTGGTCTAACGTTTTCCTGCATACTTTCAAACTACAGCAAATCTTTTTTTTTCTTTCTGGGTCGGTTGTATCATTAACCCCGCCCGAACGACAGCGTCTCAGCCAGCTGAAATCGGATGCCAAAGAAAACACGCTCAGGACCTTAGACTAATTCACGACGTCGAGGAAAACCTTTTTGGACTGTTCCTGGGGTCTCCGCAGCTTTCACGGCGCTTGCACTGCTAAAGCGCTAGTAATTCTGGCATTTTTTTCTTTTTAAACATTATTTCCACATTAATGCATTATTATATTTCTGCTTATAAAGTATGTTCTATGTCAGGTGTGCATGACGTTTACTTTTGCTCCTTTTTTGATATAACAGGTACTGTATGTTTAGTAATAAGTGTTTAAGTACTGCACATTTCAGAAGGAGAACCTGCTGGACTACATTTTTTGACTCGTGCTTTAACGCATTATTTTAATCAGCGAAATTAGGATTTATAGTTAAAATCATTCTCTGATTTTTTTTCTCCATGCTCAGATGACCTATATGCTATTGGGAAATGCAACAAGAAACAATATTTATCGTTTTGCACATAAACACAAGGTGTACATTGGCCAGTATTGCTTCCGTGTATGCGCTCTCGCTCTCATGTGCTCTCTTTTTATCGTTAATTTCTAATTCAGTAAAGTAATTAAAAACAGTAAGTGGCTGGTCAGGTTGTTTTACAACACGTAGATTATGAGGGAAATTAATTCAATGCATAATCCATGACAAGAACAAAAGTTATTATACATATAATTTAAATTTTATTTCCAAGGGTTTTTGAGATAGGGTACTTAAGCCAGTAACAATAGTAATAATAACCCCAACATTACAGTTCCAGTAAGTTTCCCTCTTTACTAACTGAACGCAAGTGCCAGAGAAAAGTTTCCTGAGGTTCCCCAGATATTTGCTGTGTTGCTCCCAGAAAGCCCTCAGTTTGGGGTTACTTGAAAAATATGTTTCCGTTAGGGCTGATGTAAGAATAAATGACAAAATCATACACTCTCTTGCAATAAACATTTGTTTAGACTGTCCACAAAACAGTCTATCAGTGAGAGACACATTAGTCATCCAATCAGTGCATGCTCTGCGCTGGGTGGCCTATATAAAGGCAGCAGATGAGGACCTCATACAGGTGGGAGAAGGCAGCAGGTAAGATGAGATAAAAACAATTTTCCCAGACATAGACAGAGCTCCAGGAGTTTGGAGTCAGTAATGTAAAGCTACAGCTGTGGCAAACAGTTAACATGATTTCATTATGAACCAGTTTTTCATCTAAATTTCAGCTGTACTGCTGTCGCTATGAACTGGTTATTTCATTTTTTTTTTTTTTTTGGGGGGGGGGGGTTTGAATGATTTCTAAGAAAAATACATTCAGGGCAGTTGTAATGATTGAGGTATGTATGTTCACTTACCCAGGGCTTCTCTTGTACTTAGAAGTTGACTTTTTTTTTTGCTTTACACTAATGTGTGTGTGTGTGTGTGTGTGTGTGTGAGTGAGTGAGTGAGTGAGTGAGTGAGTGAGTGAGAGGCAGGCAGGCAGGCGACTCTGCTTGGATTGGCAGTTACTCCAAGTATGACTGTGTTTGACTGTATGTAAGAGTTTTTTTCACTGAACTCATCCAGAATGTCCGGTCAGTTTCACTACAAGTAAATGCTGTACCTTAGTCAAACACTGGGGGCTCTCCTGCTGATGCATGGAATTTTATACATGCTGGAGGCCAGACATTGGCTGAAAGGGGAGCATTCACAGCACAGCATTTCACTGGCGGCTGCCTTCTCTGTCAGGACAGACACCACTGCTCACATTTATGTGCCTTTTATTGCATGACTGGAGGAAGGCGGAATTGCTCTGAAGAGAATTTAAACATACATTATTCAGCAGATCTTTGTGCTGTTCTCTTGATATAAACTGTAGTGAGCAAGCATGGAGGAACTGTCCTTGTTTTAGTGGAATTGGGCCAAAAATGTTTGTCTTATAGTGGAATGTGAGTCTGTCAAAACAGAAGTGGTGACTGCATTCCAATAGCACACAAGTGACCTGAAAATCTCCAGGTGATGAACGTCTTAGTAAAGAGACTTTTTTTTAAAGAGTTTGTTATCACAGTGCTGGGTTGTTAATCGCCTTGTCTCATTGCAGTGTGGTGAACCTTTGGTATGTGCGCACAGGAGAGAACCCTGTGACTCATTGAAAAGAAGAGAATGTGAACACTGAAGAATCTGTCGTCTGTTTCTGATACTTTGACACAAAGAGAACAGAAGTACAGAAGTGTATTTATTCCATTGTTTTCTTCCTTGATGGATTTATTGGCAGGTCATACATAAAATAAAGCTATATACTGCCACCTCTTCTAATGGAGTGTGGAGCAGAGGTCAGACTCTATTCCCAAAACCCTCTGTGAACAGAAATTGCAAAACAGACCTACGGAAGCCATGGAAACGCAAGGATTGACCCTAAACCCCATAAAACAGACTACTCACTCCTAGCCAACCAAAAAATCCTGTACCTCCCACCCCCTCAGCAAAAAAAAAAAAAAAAAAAAAAACACGTTCACTGATTTCAGGGAGACAACACAATCAGGGAGCACACAATCAATTTTGGTGTCCACCAACTGAACACAGAAAAAGATTCAACCCCATATACCCAAGCCTCAGGCTTGTCAATAAGGCCTTGTCCTTCTTGCGCTTTTGAGGGGACCTCATAGCCATAAAGACGATGCCCCAAAGCTCCCCCAGCCAGGAGTGTTTACTCTGTCTCTCCTATTTCTCTCTCTGGGGATCTGACTGCCTGTCCTTCAGTGTAATTCATTTTCATTTGATTGATGGGGTATATTGAGCGGACCTCCTGCCTGCCACAGTGACTTCTCTGTTCAGGTACCCGGCAATGCAGAGTGGGTTAGCAGGGCTGTGGTGGTAGGGATTGGTCAAAGCTGGGACTAGCCAGGAGAGCTTTTCAGTTCACCAGTTGAGTGGTTTTATTGGGTAAGGGGGGTTTGGAACCACAATGTTGTATGTTGTGAGGATTCCCAAGTGGGGAATTCTGCCACTACATTTTAGTAAATTTGCATGGATATCATGTAAGAATATGAGCTACTGTACGTAATGGGCTCTGAACAAAGGTGCCTGCAGAGCAATGTTATATGTTGCTAGCTGCTCCATGGCAACAAGGTTCATGGGTATTTTTTGTCTTATTTCCATTCATGACCACTACATCATTAGTCACCTCTAACAAACTGAAACTTGTTTATAAAAGCAAGTCTATTTGATGTGTCTCTAGGAGTCTTCCCACAGGAATTAATTAGCATTTATCATCATTAAAATTTAACACCATCTTTAACTTCATCCTTAACCTTAACATTTTTTTTTCATTCATTTTAGTGATTGCTGAACTCACTGAACTGTGTGAAGGGGAAAAAATGTTACACAAATTTTATATTTCAAACAATAGATGATGATTGAATCCAGGGCCAAACCTTGGCTTTTCCACTTTGTCCTGTGGCCCAGTACCAGGACGTCCTTTTGTTTAGAGAAATGGAGGGAACACGAAAGAGAATAATTAGGTGAAAATCTTGTTGATTGTGGTGCTGGTGCTCTGTCTGCACCAGATGTTGCGTTTGGCTGAGGAGAACTCCTTGTTAAACTGGGCCCCTTGCTTGTAAACACTAACCCCCAGTCCACCTTCCCCTACACATACACACACACACACACTCACCAACCCATGTATCCATACACACACACTCACCCACCACCCATCTACCCCCCACGCACAGACTTACACACACACACACACACACACACAGTCACCTTCATACTACCAGTAAGGCAGCCTGCACTATTAGACTAATGCCTCCCTTGACTTGATGTCAGTTTGATCAGCCTGTCATTTAATTATTTTTCTGAGTACTCATACATGGACCATTTTTTGGACCATACCAATCTTTTCCTGCTGGCAGAATCAGTCATATTTTGTTTTGTTTTTTTTTTTTTTTCAATCCTAAGGCATTTTGGCAGCCGCAGATCACATTTGCAAATTATCTGTCATCTTTACTGATACATCTTTGTTGGGATACATCCAACACTCAAACATCCAAAATCAGTGTTGTTTTAGACGCCTCACTATCGAAAGTGGAGATGTTGTACTCATTTATTGGCAAGGAGTCAGAGAAGGCAATGTTGGGATTGAACAGCCTTAAGTCACATAGAGGTCACAGCTCTGAGCATGTGAAATGTGTGTCACATTTCTAACTGTGGTCTATCAGTGCATCTGTCAGGGGCTTTCACTAGTCTCAGATCTCTGAGAGAGGAGCCAAGGCAGGTCGCACCAATCAGACGCCATCGTAGAACATCTGCTCTCTGACTGTTGTTGACTTCGAGCAAAACAGGAAGCCAAAAGTGTTTAGAGCCTTAGATCTGCAATGCCTCTGTAGATTCTGTGGCATTTAAAAAGAGCCTGCTTTTTGTGGATTGTCTTTGCAGACATGTATTTTGATATCTACTTTTATGAGAAAAGAGTTATGCTTCTTCTCTCCTGTCCTGTATTACTGTAGTTCTGTCATTCACAGCATCAGCTGGCTGCTCTACCTCTTTTATCTTTGACAAATGCATTACCAGTTTCTCTCCTCTTAAATTTCTGTTTTCTCCATTCAGCAACAACTCCCCCAACCTCTACCTTCCAAGAACAGGTTGTGGATCCCAGGGAACTTGTTAGAAGGCCCTGATCAGCAGTGGCAGCCCAGCTCAGATCTGCTCCAGAGCTAGCATGCCTATCTGCATTTGCTTGTTTACAGTGCATTTTTGCTCTGCAGCCAGACGCAGTGGTTCAGTGCAACACTTTGCAGCCGCTAGACCATATCGGTAACTCCAGCTCCACCAATCAGCACGCAGCCTAGAAGTCTTGATCTTAGCAGGTGCTTTTTCTGTTAATGATGGGGGTTGTTTTTGGCTTGGTTGGTTCTGTACCCCCTCCCCCTTTTTTCTACCCCTACAAATAAGTGGAAGTGCTGAACAAAGTCTGTTGGTACAACACAGTTGTATTCATTTTGTTAGGTACGGTGGGTTTCACATTCCTGCTGTGGCGCCCTCTAGCTGCTCCTGAGGTACCTGTGACTGCACAGATGGCATCAGGAGAGATGCGCATTTCCTCCAATCGATATTTGCTGCGGTCTGTGACACACTGGTTACGTGTATTGGAGAATTGCATTTGTCTTTCTTCGGTGCTCCTGCATAAACGTAGATGGTGTTAAGGAGAGTAGAGTGTTATTACAGTAGAATAACTGATCCAAATATTGAATGAAAAAAGGGGAAAAAGCTTTAAAAAAAGGAATCAAGAGTCCAGACACTGTGAAGTTAAAGCCAGGATCCACATCCAAAGCTCTCTCATCACAGAAGCGTGAGACAGAGCAAAGTTTGACAGAAGTGTGAGGCAGAGCTGTGTTGTTTTGGCCCAGGGATTTATACAAAGTCTCCTTGTAGGGAAAGGAAAGAAATTACCCAGCCTTGCAGTTAAAAGTCCCTGAAATAAATCTGTCTTTGGGCCTAACGCAAGGAAAGCAATGGGAAAATTGGTGATGAAGATCTTCGTAAGGACTCTGGGAAGGGTTTTTTTTCCCGTTTCTGGATTTTTAGCCACCCTTAGAGCTTCAGCAGGAGTTGTTTACACAGGAGAGAGCTCTACTACTCAGCGGCCATGTTCCACACATCATTCACAGTGTGGTGTGTGTGCAGGAACACACACATTCTAACACGCATATACTAACATAGATGCACACACATTAATATGCAGCACAAGTGTACACATACAAACATACACTCTGACACACACTAACAAAAATGGATGCACACATCCTCTCACACATGCTAACATGCACATGTGCACACATACACACATGCACATGCATGCATGTGCATACATGAATACATACATTTAGACCAGTAGTTATTAAGGGAAATGGAGTAGTTGCATGAACTCCAAAAGACTGGAACTCCTCGAACTGTACACTTACACACTACTGGCCAATGTTAAAAAAGGAAAATGCAGTCATGTTTTCAATAGCAATAGTGACAAGTTGGAAATCCAAAAAAAATTTTTTTGAAAAATGAAACTGCAGGTTATTATTTGGCAAAGGTTCTTTGGAGGTTTTGGACTATAGAGCAAGATTGTTCTTTAATAAGCATCCCTTTAATGAGTGTAACTTGAATAAACATTAAGAGAAAAAAGGAATACTCAAAATCATGTCAGGTCAGAGTGGCTCTGAAGGGAAAAAGGTCACAGATCCAGGTTCCTTGCAGAGGGACTGGTGTTTAAGACCACAAGTGTGACACGCCTGCATAGAATACAGACCAAAGTAATGCAGACGTTTCAGCAAAGCACTGCCTTTATGACAGCATGCTGTTTATTGAACACTTATTGATAAAAAGAGATATAAGGTGAGGTGGATGCTGAATGTAACAAAAATATTAATTCTCAGTAAATTCCAAAACATATTCTGGAGTAAAAAACGTACAAGGGTACTGCCAATAATCACAATATTATGATTGTATGACCTTCTCAGGGCAGTGTCTCTGTATGAGGATTTTGGAAGGGGACTCTGTTTGCGCTCCAGTCCCCAGGGGTCAGAGGGAGCAGATGTGATGCTTGTAAGGACGTACTGGCTGAACAAACTGTTTCGTTCAGTTTTACTTCTGTCCTTTTACACGAGTGCTGCTGATTTTCAAATGTGATCTAATATCTCTGGCGGTGAAAGAGCGTATTTCTCCTGCCGTGCTGGACCACACTCATGCCTCTCCAAACCTCCAAACCAGGTCATTGCCACTCTAACCATACTCCTGCCACTACAAACCACACTGCTGCCATTCCAAACCATACTGCAGGCTTCCATTTCCCTGTGCAGCACACCAGCATCAAACACATTTGTTTTCACTCGGTGTATGTATGTGTGTGTGTGTGTGTGTGTGTGTGTGTTTTTGTTTGTATGTGTGCATGCTTGTGTGTGTGTGTGTGTGTGTGTTTGTATGCATACATGTTTGTGTGTGTGTGTGTGTTTACAGCTATCAGCCTTGGTCCATAAATTTTGTGTACACATCGTTCCACAGCTTGTTCTGCACCAATCCCACATAAAGACAGTTGTCAGGACTCCAGATTACAGTGCAGTGTAGAGGCGATGTGAGTGGGTGCTTTTGGCTCTTTCTCCTTTTTTTTTTAAATCCTTGAGGAGCTACAGATGCATCATCTTTACTGCTTTGAGTCCAGTGTGAAATATCTTTATCATGCAGAGGAAAATATTGAGTTTGAAGCCCTTTCAGGAAAGAATTACCAACAACTAATGGTTTCAGTTTTCATACTGTATTATTAATAGTGTTTTCCCAATCTTTTTCTTATTTGTAGAGAGGAAATACAGCTCCCCAGAGGACTGTGTGTTTCCTGGATGAATGTAATACCCCATCACAGTGTGTGCCTTTTCTTTCAGTTTTTTTTTTCTGTTCAGAATGTTTCCTCTTCATCTGATGTAACCACATTAATGGGTGCATTGCAGAACACTAAAAACAATGTTTGTTTTTTTTTACGCAATTTATAGCTACATTTTAGCTCTATGCATGAATGTATAAATGGTGTATCATTTTCCCCAGCATTTTCCAGTGGCACAGAGCTGGTTGCAAATGGCACATCATGGTAACCAGTTGGGCCAGGTTGTTTCAGAATATTACCAAAGCTGAGAGAGCAATCTTGGTCATCAGCCACAGCCAGTTCTTATGAGAAATTATATAAATCTGTAGAGCACTTGCACAAATGAATCATCAGAATATCCTGAGATGCACCACACAGACCAAGCAAACAGAGAGACAGAAGGAAAATGAGCTTTCTCCTGTTGGGGGTGGGGGGTGGGGGGGCCAAATGCAAGGCCTGGGTCTTGGGTTTGGGTTGTTTTACTGGTTTTGAATGGTTTTCAACTTCCTGGTGTGCTGGTGCTCTCATCCCCATTAACCTGATAGAAACTCAGTGCTTCTCAGACAGGGTTCCACGGCCATATTAAGGCCTTGTTCTCTGTCAACATCCACCTTCTGCCATGCACTCTGCCCTCCCTCCTACCCACAATCCAGTCACACCTGCTCTGTGCACAGAGGTCTTCCATCTAGCTGTCGTGTTCTCCAGCTCATATTTCGTTAAAAAAGGGGTGGGGCTTGTTTTCCTGCGTAAATATACAGTTAAGACTGAACGGACAGCATGAGAAAGGCACACTGGGTAAATTGTCTGGGATAAAATTGTCTACCAAGCAAATAAGTCAGAATGATTATATATATATTGAGTTCATTTTCGCTATGGTGCCTACACTGCACCTTTCTCTTTACATTACTGTCATTTAGCAGGCACTCTTATCCAGAGCAACTTATATTGGTTACATTTTTATCTATTTATACAGTCTCTGTTTATCTATTATTGCTGAGGCAATTGTAGGTTAAGCACCTTGCCCAAGGGTACAACAGCAGTGTCCCAGCGGTGAATTGAACCAACAATCTTTTGGGTACTGACCCCATTCCCTAACTCTGCACCACACTGCTACCCTTAGGTGCATTTTATTACTGGAAAGTGTAATGCAGCTACAACACTAACAGCATTTGTTATTGATGCGGGGGCAACCAGTTTCAGTATAAAACAGCATTTATTATGCATTTATGCATTTTCTGACAGTGAAAAGGTACAATGATTTTTTTTGTATAGAGCATGTAATTTATTTCCCCCTACTCTGAGAATGGAATGACTGTGACATTTTCACTCACATCAAAGCATTCTGTCAGCAAAATCAATGGTGTGTGTATGTCCAGCATAGCTTCATGGAGATCTGGATCTCCCGCCACCAAGAGGGAGCTGTTTTCTCATTAATCTGTTTAGCTGCGCAACTGCATGTCAGATTCTCTTCTTCCTGAGGTTAGCAAAGGACAGATGTGTGTATTTCCTGTCAGTGCTGCACTAAACATTAATGTTTCAAACTAAATCTCAGACCCTCCTTTCAAATCCAGAAAAGACATTTGCCCATATATGTGTGCAATACCTCTAAAGGAAAATACTGATGGTAAAGAGTGTAACTTGAGCTCTTCAGTTCATTAGAGACAGTGATGCTTTCTGACAAATGTTATGCTGCTATTTAAAGAATGCCCTTATAATAGGATACTTAGAAACTGGATTTGTGTTGTATAAAGTATATGGAGTGAGGAAAATAATAAAATATAATAAATAATTAAATGAATAGTCGTCGAATCATGTCGAGCTGTTTACAGTGTGAACTATCAATAGTTGACGAGCGCCACCTACTGTATGCTACTAGTATTGGGTAGATTGAGGGTGGGACTTTTGGAATGCAATTAAATTTTGGAAAGCAATTAAATTTCTGTCATTTTATGATAATACATTTAAGGCCTGGTTTTATTACTGTTTACTTATTTAAATTTAACAAGAAACCTGGCATAACACTCAGACTACAGGTGTGTGTAGTTTAGCCCAATGCTAAAATTAAATGCAGTTATAAATATTCATCCGTATCACAATATTATGAAGTGTAAGTTTGATTATTTTGTTCTGACATATGTCTTAGATGCAACATTAATATTAATAACAATTATTACTATCATTATTATTATTTCTGCTGTTGTGGTCAAGAAGAAAACGAAGACATGATCATTAACGCTTATTTTTTCCTCTTAATTAAAATATTTATTATCAACTACATTGGTCTGTACAACATAAAACACCGGCGCTAAAGACGGCTGTCAATTATTTGGTTTATGTAGTCCTGCTAGGATTTAAAACGTATTCTGCAAAAGAACAGCATACATACAATATTAAACATAATTCAACACAAAATTTTTAAATGCCAGGAATAAGTGTCATTACCATAGCAATACAATAAAAAAAGTTACAGAGTAGGTCATTGATCAGGTTATTTACGGATGAAAACGTGTTCATTGGTGAGGATGACAGTAACCCTACACCCATAGTTTTAGGTCTCCCATTTATAAGAATTTGAATATTATTATTTTAAATAATTTTATTTTTAAATAAGACGTGTTACTCATGTAAGTGGTGGTAAGGTTACTACCGACACTGTTTGTGGGAACTACGTATCCCAGCATCCATTCGCGATTACAAAGGGGACGAACGTGCGTGGTTCAAAGGTAGAACTTGTTAGAATCATGGACGTCTCCATGAAATGTACAGTTAATTAGCCAAGTTTAATTCAAAGGATTGATATAAAGCGACGTTCGAATACACATAAACATGACCTCAAAGGACGACGCGTCAAAATATGAACTGTTGCGTTTGATTTATCTACATCTCAAGGAGAATGGTTACCAGAAAGCTGCTAACGTGCTGAAAAAGCATGTTACTCAGGTATTTTTTCACATTCCCGTCTTCATAGGGCGCTGTAGTCGCAGCGTGTCGAAAATGTGCCAAGGATTGCATGTGGAAGTCATGGATGTCTGTGGTTATGCATAATAACAGAATAGTTAAACTGCTCTGTTATTACAGTAGCGAAGTGATGTATTTGTTGTGGTCAAACGTGGAACAAAGTGTGACGCGTTATAGTTTTACAGAGTGTTACAAACGAGTTTTTCTTCAAGTGTTGCTAGTTCTGGGGGCACCATGCGTGAATGGATTGCGTAACGACACGAGACATGGCTGGTCTTGCGGTAGCGATATAACTAAATTTGAAACGAAAAGAGGATTCAAAGCACTGCCCAAAAGTCGAAAGACGTTGTAAATGTTTCTGATTGTTTTCTTTTCTATTTGCTATTACTCCTCTGGGATGGATCGTGCGCTAAGATCGTGGAGTGGGGGCGTTTCTCCAGCACTGCGTAGTCTAACAGTGTTATTTTGTTGCACAGAACGAAACGACAGCTGTGACGACGACCCTCCATGATATCTACACGAGTTGGGCTCAGTAAGTAGCCCCCCAACAAGTGCCAGAATTATGTGGACTGCACAAATATGAAATGGTTAAACAAGTAACGCATTTATAGTCCCTTTACCTGAAGTATTGCACATTTTATTCTTCAGTACTTCTTGTACCTAACACTTCTACTGCAATTATGAACTATGGTGAACGCATAAAGTTTACAAATGCTTTTTGTTGGCTATTTGTTTTGCTAATATAGAAGAATCTGTTGCACATGTTACGAGATCATTTTTTGGGAAGATTTAGTTTTGCATTGTCAGTCAAACTGTAACTGTGGTTTTGCCTTGACTTATGCGCCCCTCCCCCCACGGTACAGATTGTTCTACCTCTAAAACCGAGAGCTCACTCAGAAACTTACTGCTGTACTCGAACAAATGTGTTGAACTTCTTGTGTTGAACTTAGTTCTAGTTTTCTCTATGACAGACATTCTTAAACTGTAAAAACAATCATGTTTCATCAGTGAATGTAATGTTTGGAACATTTGTTCATTTGTATTACCATGTAATCTACTCGTCAGGCCCCATGTCCTCAATACACAATGTACATGTCACTTTTCCCTGTTCTGTTTGCAAGGTAGATTGCTTATGTTGCTTACAGTACATTTTATCCAGGTTGTGCCGTGTGATCATGTGCAGCTTATTTATATGTAACCCTTGTGTTAGAGCGCCTGATACTGTGAAGCTTAAAGAAGAGCCAGATGCAGATGTGAAGAAGGCAGACGCTGCTGGTGACACCAAGACACTGAAAGAAGATGCAGAGTTGGCAAAAATTGTACCAGGTACTGGCATCCTGTCATATGCACCAAATTATAAAATTAATGTTACATTATTGTCATTTAGCAGATGCTCGTATCCAGAGTGACTTCCATAGGTTACATGTTCCAGAGTGACTCCATAGGTCTTTACATGTTATCCATTTATGTAGCTCGATATTTACTGAGGTTTCTTGAGGTTTATTGAGGTATTTCTGGGTTAAATACCTTGCCTAAGGGTACAGCAGTGCCCCAGTGAGGAATCAAACCAGAAGCCCTGCTCCTAACCACTACACTACACTGCCATGCCTAATGTTAGTGTACTGAACAGCTGCCATTTTACATTTACATTTATTCATTTAGCAGATGCTTTTATCCAAAGCGACTTACATAGGTTACAGTTCTTTACAATGTTATCCATTTATACAGCTGGATATTTACTGACCCACCAGTGGGTTAAGTACCTTGCCCAAGGGTACAGCAGCAGTGTCCCAGCGGGGATTGAATCGGCAACCTTTCGGTTACGAGTCCTGCTCCTTAACCAATATGCTACACTGCCGCCCTTTTCTAAGAAATCTTCCATAACTTCCATTTTTTATTAACTTATTCTGTTCAAAGTTTACTCCACCAGTTCAGGAGTTGTTGAGAGTACGCAGGCATTGCCCCACCCAGGGTTTGAACTGGCAACCATCTGGTTACAAGCCAGTGCTTCCTCAGCCTTGTTCCAGACCAAGAGTATATTTATCAACTTCTCTCCTCTTCAGAAGAGAAAACAGAAGAGAAGACAGTTGAGGCAGCAGAGACCAAGCCCATTATCAAGGTGTCTGTTGCCCCTGAAAGTGAGCCAGACCCCGCCCCTGTTGAATCACAAGCCCCCAAGAGCTCAGACAGCGAGCCCAAAAAGGAAGGTGATGCTGATGCGGATGAGCTGCAGAAACCAGGTGAGGACAGGAGGACAGGGGCTGTTGGTCTGGGCCGAGGTAGATTTATCAAATATTTGTCCATTGAGATCACTGATCTAGTAGCGTTCCAAATGCAACTAATATTAATAAAATGCAATTTTATTCATTCTCATTGACACATGGGAAGGAAAGCCTAAGAACCTCACTCAAAATTATTGACAGTTCATCAGCTTTTTAATGTGTATGACGGATGTTGTGCATGAGTGCAGGTATATTAGCGGGAAGTTGTTGTTGTTTTTTTTTCTGCACAGAAAGAATTGAAGTTCTGTACAGTGCTTTCAGTAAAGATGCAGGGTTTGATTATATTGACATCCGTTCCTGGGAATAGATCTTGAGGAGCTCATCATGCAGTGTTCTTTGCTTGGTTGAATGACTGATGGCTGATACTGTATCATTGTTTTTCCCACTGGCCCCGCCTCTTACCAGCCCCCCAGAACTCCATGGTTCCTCCCCCAGTGACAGCAAGTGATGCCACCATCATCCAGGATAAACCCACTCCCAAGGCCCCCCCCTCGGGGGCGAAGTCTACAACCTCAGAGAGCGAGAGCAACGATGACTTGGAGGATGAGGAGTCTCCGCCACAACAGGTGGGTAGAGCACAGCAGAGCGAGGACTCTTGACAGGAAGCCCTGAGGTACGGGGACGCTAGGCCCCACTAGCAAGCATTTGCAGACAGTCCCTTAGAGGCGTCTGATAGGAAGTCCTGAGGTACAGGGACACTAGGCCACACTGGCTAGAGTTTGCAGACTGTCCCCTAGAGTCCCCTTCACCATTAACGTATGTAGCATGTACCATTTGCTAACAGAAAAGAATTGTTTGGAAAGGATGTTTGTGCTGTACAAAGATGTTTATATGAATGTATGAATTTTATGTTTTGTTAGATATTTGTTTGCTGGAGAGATTGTGAAAATTAGTGTATGTTGTTGATGTTTTAAGATATCTTGTAACTATTATTAATCAATGTTATATAGTTAGTCTGGTAATTGATAGTCAGATAAATTGCTACTGTGAACGCTATACATGGTACGGTCATTGAAATTGTTGAGTTTGTATTGTTTAAAGCTGACACAGTTTGCCACGTAGTCCCTGAATATTAGCATATTCTTTAAAGATGATGGGTCGCTAATAGATTTCGATACTAAGGCATGTCTGCTGTGTTTTATATCAGCTCAGAGTGTAAGTTGTGGGTCTGCACACAGTTTACCTCCCATTCCATCACCTGCTCCTCGGCTCCCTCATCTTCAGAAGGGTCATTTCTTTTTTGTTTTGTTTACTGCACCAACACCACTGCTGGCATGTTCTCACAGTCCGCGCACAAGGAAACGGTGCAAGATCAAACAGATCAAACTGCAGCACAACTCATGTCACACATGCTGAAATGCCCATGCAGAATGGTTATGTGGGACAAACAAACAGAGCCCCAAAATGAACGATTATTGAACATCAAGACGGAATCTGCTCCAGAAATATGGAGTAAGCGGCATAGCATGTAGTTATGGTGGTGCAAATCACAACTTGGCATCTTCACTAAAATTCTGCTGCACTGAATATGTGTGAGGGGATGGAGATGTTGTTAACAGACTACCACACTTTAGAGATTCATAGTGGCTACATACTTTAGACACACTGGAAACAGAATCCTTGGCTGTAGAGGGTTTGACTGATATGTTTAGTCCATAAAAAGACATGCAGTTAGTTGTTGTTTTAAAATAATAAATTGGAACCTAGAATATCAATGGCGTACTGTCTGTGTTCTCACATAGTGCTGTCCTGCAAACTGTTCACATTGTCATGCACGCTTTTATTGTTGGAGTATTTCCCATGTAACCCTGAGAGAAAGGGACATCAGATGGAAGTTTTAAATGAGTCGTCCCTGGCCCTGCTGCTGGAGGGAGAATATTGTCCTGTTAAAACATTAAACACATGCTTTTGAAACTTTTTTGTTCAGAGTGCTCCCATTTGCTCACAACGGATTAGTCCCTTTTTTGGAAGTATTCTGGGGTAAGCCATTTCTTTTGACATGATTCTATTCTGTTATCAATTGCTATGTTAATTTAGTTTTCTTTTATTGTGTTTGAATGGCTTCATCTGAAACTGAGCCTGCTTCTTTGCATCCATGCTTTAACACCTTCCACATGAAGGGGTCATTAAAATAAAAAAAGCGATGAAGTCGCAACCCATTATAGTCTGAGGTGTGCTCCACACCACCCCCCGTTGTTGCCATGTGGCTCTCTCCTAGCTATGCCATTGCTCAGCTTGGTTTGATTTCTGTTGCATCACTTGGCTTTCTCTACCTGCCAAGGGTAAGAATCCATTCAGTGGTCATGGACCCACACAGGGACCTGCTGCAAATTTGCTTGAGCTGTACAATCCAGGATTGGACTCGCAGTGCGAGTCATGGCTGTTGTGTGTGAAAATGAATTGTAGCTTGTGAACTTTGGGAGATGTCTTACACTCCTGCTGTGCTGATTAAATTACAGAATGCCATGGTGACCCCCAATTCCAACACTGTGTCAGCGACCGTAAGAAAGGAGGCGACAGCAGCCACCCCTGTCCCGGCCGTAGCTCCCGCAAAAATGGCAGAGAGCTCCGAGAGTGACAGCCAGTCAGAGAGTGGAGACGAGATTCCACCGTCTCGGGTAAGCCGAGAGGATCACATTCATGCTTTCAGTTCAGTGAACGCACTAAAGTTCTGGAATGTGTCAGGAGCACTCTCAGGTGTTCTTCAGCAACATTTAAAATTACGTTCATTTAGCAGACGCTCTTATCCAGAGTGACTTCCAGCACAAGAGAACAGAGGTGTGTCCATTCAAGTTCAATGAGCGACAGTGTCAGACCATCCTAACTACACTCCCAGACTAGAGAGTGAGCATAACACTATTCAAGCCCTACCACAATTTAACTTGTGCTAACCTGAGATTCCTGAGATTACAACACATGTGTATGCTAGAAATAAGAGTCCATTATTAAAATGTTTCACACAGGAGTATGTGTTAGGATTACCATAAACACTTTCCAGTTAAACTGATCATGCTGATGTTGTGTCAGTTTTAATATTTCTTAATGTGTTGTCATCACAAAGGCCACATCCAGCAAGCCTCCAGCCACACCCACAGTGCTCAGCAAGCCTCCAGCCACACCCACAGTGCCCAGCAAGCCCCCAGTCACACCCAAAGTGTCCGGCAAGGCTGAGAGTTCAGACAGCGACAGTGAGGATTCAGGCAGTGAGGAGGAGACACCTGTACAGGTAGGTCACACCTGGGGGTAGCAGAGTATATATTCATGAGACAGTATTCAGACTCACCCCTGATTGTGATGCACCTGAAGCAAAAGCAAGGAAAATAGTGCAAATTAGTGCAAAAAATCATAAATGCCTTGTCATGGCTGAGTTTGACATGGGCATATTACTGACTGTGCTGAAAATCCTTCCAAATTGTGGAAGTTCCTTCCCTCAATAGTGGAACAAGGAGTTTAAAAGCTTCTGTTGTGCTTTCATTATAATATTGATCCATTTATTCTGTTCAGTTTGGAGGCCATCGTTTTAGGGGGTCACTGAAAATTACTGACAGTAGTATTTCCAATGGTATATGAAATGATCCATAGACGAACAGTTATCATTGCTCTCCTACATTGCTATTTGCTCATGTGTTCTGTGTGCATGGTTTCATCAAAGAAAAAGGTAGCCACCACAAAGAACACGCCCAGCAAGGCCCAGGCCACCCCCACAGTACCTGCAAAGTCCCTGGCTACGCCCACAGCATCCAGCAAGGCTGAGTGCTCAGACAGCGACAGTGAGGAGTCAGACAGTGAGGACGAGACACCTGTACAGGCGAGTCACACGTGGGAGGTGCACTGAGCCTCTGTCAATAAAAGAGCTGGATTTGGAGTGTACTCAAACTCTCACACAGAACAACACTGTTACAAATAACCCCAGGAAGGATTACTTTTGTATTGTGGCCATTTGTGGAAAATACCATTCTGATTACCACTTCCAGGTTTTACTGAATTTGAACGCAGTGGTCCTTTAATAAATGCTGCTGACAAGGATGACTGTCAAGGACTGTATTTTTCTAACATAGTTTTTTTTGTTTTAGCTCTGTTTTTTACCTCAGTGACTGTAATTCTGGCTGTTGTATATCTGTGTTTATTGTTCTTGCTGCTACTATGATATGTATGTACTGTATTCAGTATATCATGTTGTATTGGCCTTATAAGTTGCTGTGAACACAATCATCTGTGTTTTTGTGATGTCATACTGGGTTTTTAGAAAGGAGTAACACCAAAAGTTACAGCTGGAACTCCGGCCAAGAAGGCTCCAGCGAAGGGGGCGTCTGCACCTCCAGCCAAGCCCAGCCAGCCCACCCCCAGCCAGACCAAAGCTGCACCCAAGTCCCCTGCTTCGGGGAAGAAGGCTGAGAGCTCAGAGAGTGAAAGCACAGACGAATCTGAGAGTGAGGAGGAGGCTCCGCCACAAAAAGTGGGTTTTTCTGTTCCTTCTGTTTCTTCTGTTTCTCTGTCTCTCTACCGAGGGCTACCACCATGTTCCCTGCCTATAGGAGAAGGCAAGCAGAAACTCTGCATGGAGCTATCCTTAGGAGACAGGCTTCCAGACTCAGGGCCGAATTTTGGCAATTTAATCTATTATTATTAAAAACCTTTATTTTTTTCTGAAGTCTCTAGAGGTTAGAAAGCTTTTTTTTCCAAGAGACCTGGCAAGAAAGTCGGTAAAAGTGTGTTACATTTTGATGTGTACAAAAGCCAGCCACAGCACAGATGACACACAAAATCAGAATAAGGCAAACATTAATTACCCCCAGTGCTTTCTAAACAATTACAGGTATCTACAGTATTTTTGTGCACATGTGACTATCCCCATGTGAAAGAGCAAATGTTTCTAGTTCCATTTCATTGTTAACAGACTATACTGGTTAGAGGTATATTCACAGGAGTTTTCTTGTGTATTAATGTTGCAGCACCCGGTATAAGTCATTCTGTGACGTATGCGTGCCGTACTGTGTTATCTCTCTTTTACAGAAAGCCACTGTGACCCCCAAAGCTGGCTCCGTGCGTGCAGCTCCTGCAGCAGCTAAGCCCAGCAAGGCCACCCCTGTCCCAGCCACAGGCCCCTCAAAAACAGCAGAGAGCTCAGAGAGTGACAGCCAATCAGGCAGCGAAGATGAGACTCCTCTATCTCAGGTATTGTTGCCATGGAGATTATTGTCAGTATAAGTTGGTCCACTGCGCTTAGGGTACCACTGAAAAGTGTGTGTATGTGTATATATTACAGAAGAAGGTAGTCACCACAAAAGCTACACCCAGCAAGACGCCGGCCTCACCCAAAACATCCAGCAAGCCCCCGGCAAAGCCCACAGCTTCCAGCAAGGCTGAGAGCTCGGACAGCGACAGCGAGGACTCTGACAGTGAGGAGGAGACACCTGTACAGGTGAGTCACGCCTGAGAGGATCCGAGTGATTCTGTACTAATCTGCATTAGATTTTTTATCTAACCGACTTGATCGTCCTCAGTGCTGTTTCTAGGTATAGTTTCTTCTGTCCCTGCAGTTACAGAAAGCAGTGGTAACACCAAAATCTACTGCTGGAGCTCCAGCCAAGAAGACTCCAGCAAAGGGGGTGTCTGCAATTCCAGCCAAGCCCAGCCAGCCCACCCCCAGCCAGACCAAAGCTGCACCCAAGTCCCCTGCTTTGGGGAAGAAGACTGAGAGCTCGGAGACCGAAAGCACAGATGAATCAGAGAGTGAGGAGGAGCCGCCTGTCAAGGTGTGTCCCTTTGCAGGCAGGGAGAGAGTGAAGTGTCAGTGGTCCTGTAGGTATATAACACTGTCTGGTAATTTGGATAGTTTTAACACACACACTCACATACTTTCCCTTCTCTTTCTTTTACAATTGACCACTTTCAGATAAGAGGTCATGACCCACTATTGATGTTAAAGATAGCCCTTGTCACGCAGAGACACGGGGGGTACCATGGTGTCCTGGCCAGTTTCCTAATATGACTGGCCAGATAATCACCCCCCTGTTTAATTTGGCTAAATGAATCCCTCCTGTTATGCCTCAGAGAACATTCTGGTGAGCATTCTGGTGCAAAATGGCTGCCATGTGTCATGAAAGGGAATTCTTTGTGTAAATGCAGTTCATCATTAATTGATTATTGTTCATAATTGTTTCTCTTCTCTTGCCCTCCAGTCATGCAATGCCCTAGCCTCTTCCAGAGCTGGATGTTCTCATTTCAGTCAACCTCTCACTGTCTCCTAAACCCCCGCTTCTTCAGCTGTGCCTCTGCACAGCTGTTTCTCTCTCATTTTTTACTGGCTTACACCATATTTAATATATCACAATTGCTTTTGCCTTTTATTGTCCTAATTATTGTCCCGTTTTTTTCCCCCACATGTAATTTGTTATTGTAGATATTATACCTTTAAGACATTCATTGTTTTAGATACTGTAGATGACCTATGTTATATTAAACTCATATCAGGTGTATTTCTGTTTTAACAGGAGCCATTTGCTCAGAGTTTATTCAGGTGTATTATTTTAGCTGACACCACAGCCTTCAAGCACTGACAGAAGCCCACCTCTTACCACATGACTGTTAAGAGATGTTGCTGTGCTATGCCAGGGGGACTCATGCAATGTGTATCTTGACTTCCAGAAGAAGGTGACTCCAGTTGCCCCATTAAATCCAGCGGTTATGACAGCTCCAGTCAAGGCCAAGGCCACGCCCAAGACCACACCCAAAGCCATGCCCAAGGCCCCTGCACCCCCCAAGGAGGTGGAGAGCGAGAGTACAGACTCATCAGATAGCGAGGATGAGGCTCCAGCCAAGAAGGCTCCAGCCAAGGGGGCCTCCGCACCTCCAGCCAAGCCCAGCCAGGCCACCCCCAGCCAGGCCAAATCTGCACCCAAGCCCTCTGCTTCAGGGAAGAAGGCAAAGAGCTCTGAGAGCGAAAGCACTGATGAATCAGAAAGCGAGGAGGAGCTGCCTGTAAAGGTCCGTTTCCATAACGGCAGACAGCAAAAGCCGGTCTGTCCAAATTGGCAGCCTCTTCTAAAACGGTCCATCCAATGACACTGTCCTTGTAGCTTGTCCCCAAAAATTAATTTACGCTTAGGGTTGGGATCAGGGTTAGGGGAGTCTCGTTGGCAAACGCGGTTGAGATGGCTTTGGATGACACTGCCTCTGTGAGCAGCTCTGCCCTCCTGCCACCCCATCCATCCCGGCGGGTTAAAACAACAGGGGCTTTTCCCCATGGCTGGGCATGAATGAGCCATGGGGATGTGCGAGAGCTCAACAGAGGGGAAAAGAACACAGAGCAGGGCTTGTTTCCGGGAACGTGCCCAAGAGTCCAAGCGTTTTCTGTTTTCTTATCAGGCTTCCCACAGTCTGTGGGCCTATCATCAAATCCTTGGCAGTGTCGTCATCCTGGAAAGCCCTTTGAAAGTCAGGGAAAATTGCCAAAATTTGAAAAATAACGTTCATTCTTGCTTAATTCTTCTACATCATTTGTCATTTACAGTCAAGTTCACCTTGCCGGCTTGTACATCAGCCCCACTGCCAAAAAATGCTGGTGACTGGCAGTTGCTGCCAAGAGCATCTTTCAGTGTGTGTCTGCAGACAGAAGTATTTTTTTATGATGTCATTTCAAAAGTGTTTTCCTCTAGTAGTGGCAGCGTTAAAGTATTGCCATTTCATTTCATAGGGAGCTATAAACACTAAATTGTTGAACGCCTTAGACTAATCTTTAAAGTGTCATTGGAAAGTCATGGAGAATGTAACCCTGTCTGTATGAACAGAAGGCAGCATCGGTAACCCCAGCAAAGCCAGAGGCCACGCCAAAAGGTGCACCCAAAGCCACACCCAAGCGCCCCGCCCCCAAGGAAGAAGAGGATGAGAGCTCAGGCTCTTCGGAAAGCGAGGAAGACGATGTAGCATCGGTCAGTCACACAAAAGTCCAGTCCTTCCAGTTCATACATGCAGTGTGCTTGGAAGTGTTCTCTCAGTGGTTTTAAAGGGACCGCCTTAATTTGTCTTATTTGTCTCTTAAATGGGCCAACAGAAAGCAGCAGCCGCTCCCACACCAAAGGCAGCTGCTTTGGCTCCAGCAAAGGCCACGGCCACGGCCACACCCAAGCCCTCGGCTCCTGCCAATAAGGAGAGCAAGAGCTCTGAGTCCTCCAGCAGCGATGATGAGACCCCAGCAGAGGTTAGTCACATGGGAAAATGGGGCAGCAGTGTAGCATAGTGGTTAAGGAGCAGGACTGGTTGCCAAAAGGTTGCTGGTTCAATTCCCAATGAGGGAACTTCTGCTGTACTTTGGGCAAGGTACTCAACCCACAATTGCCTCAGTAAATATCCAGCTGTGTAAATGGATAGCATTGTAAAAACCTGTAATTGATGTAAGCCGCTCTGGATAAGAGCATCTGCTAAATGCCAATAATGTAATGCAGTCCATCAGACACTTTTTTCCAGTGCTCATTTTCACATTGATTTAACAGAAATCAGAAGCAACTTCCAAACTAAAGGCCGTGCCAGCCACGCCTGAAGCCACGCCCCCGGTCACACCCACAGCCACGCCCAAGGTCACAGCAGAGAATGAGAGCGCAAGCTCTTCGGACAGTGAGGATGAGGCTCCACCCAAGGTTAGCTTCACTATCGGTGTTTGACCATAAAATTAATCCCTGAAGGGTTTCCAGAATGTTGGGAGGGTTGAATATGTTGAATAGGTTAAAACTAAAAATCTGTGATTTTAGTAAAAATAAAGGAGCAGAGAAAAGACAAAAACAGAAAGTTGGACAGGAAGGAGCACCACAGCCATTTAATGTGTGACATGGAATCACAGAATGCACTGCCTTGCTAACTGCTATGGTACTGTGTGAGGGTTCACTGCATGTATTTAGCCTTGAGCAGTTCTAGTTGGTAAGGCACTCTATGTGGGTCAGACAGCTTGTCATTGGCAGGTCAGTGATGGGTTGCTGAGAATTCAAACATATTCCCTAATGGAGATAATCTATGTTGGACAGAGGCTGAAATGGTAAACTCCTTTATCATTCATCAGCATTGTAATGACATTTTGGCATTGCTTCACAGGAATGTAATTTGTCTGTAAAGGTCTAACTCTGAAAGACTGCCTAAGCTGTGACGATAATGTTGAATGAAGCTGCAGCAATACATTTGGTTGCTCTTTCGATTTTATTCCTGTCAGGAGAAGGTTGCGGAGAGTGAGTCAAAGGCAGTGCTGGTCACGCCTGAGGCCACACCCAAAGCCACACCCAAGAACACTGTGCCTTCAAAGGAGGAGGACAGCAACAGCGAGGACTCTTCAGAAACTGAGGAGGCTCCCCCTGCTGGTTCGGAGGGCTCGGTTCTCTTTTTCTAACATGTACAGGCACACACATAAACGTACTGAAACAGTTACACAAACAAATGGAGGGTATATCAAAAATAGCCACATACAGTCATTCACTCTTTCTCCCCCTCTTTCTCTCCACCCTCATGTCCTCTCACACCATCTCACACACACATACAGTGACACACATAAACACAGAGACTCCCTCTCTCTCCCTCTCTAACACACACAGACATACACATAAACACACTTACACAAGCACATGCAAACAAATTGCAAGTAAATCAAAAATCAAGTGCTTTATCAAACTTTATCAGAACACTGGGCAGCTCTATATTGTTTTGAACTCATGATATTACAAAGTAGGTAAGTGGTTCTGAAATATTGGTGGCATCTCTTTACCTAAAGCTGTGAAGACTCCCGTAGCCAAAGAACCTGCTGCTGCTGGTTCCACGGCCACACCCGCCTCACCTACCACAGACATGCCTACCGCACCTGACAGCAAGGAAGAGGAGGGAGACACGCCCACCCCTGCTCAGGTGAAGCTTTGTTTACACTGTGTGTGAGTCCGCTCTGCATCCATGTACTGGTATGTATTTGTGAATAAGTTGGACATACATTCGTATACTGCATTTGTGGTGCTCGTCGGCCAATGCACAGTAGTTCTGCATCATACCTGGTTTATAAATGTACAAAAATTCAAGCAGAAGATCCAATAAGTTTCCTATCATTTCCATAAAGAACCACAGCACCACATGTTTGACAAGTGTTTCTTCGGGGGTTCTCTCTCCTTTTGCGGTGAGCGTGATGAGTGCATGTCTGTTTCCCATCTCCCTGTTCACAGGAAGTACCAGAATTGAAGCTCTCGGAGGTCACCCTGCCAGAAGGTACATTTCTGATTGTACAAAGAGACTTCATCTCTTTCATCACAGCGAAAGGAGGCTCAGGGGAACTGCCTAAGGTTTTTTAAACATTTTAAGCAGGGATTAATAAAATTGACTGCAGAAGCTATTCAGAGCTGAGCTCTTCAGCAGAACAGTGCAGAGGTGGAAGTTAGTTAAAGGCAAATTTCACACTGACACAAAGAAGTGTTTATTTTTGCAGGGAGTTGTTAATGCTTGGGACATTTTACCAGAATCCATAGTGGAAGCAGTGTTGAAGACCAGGCTTGACACAGTGCTAGATATACTCTAGACTACACACTTAGATGTGGGTGTGTTAGGCATAAGGTACAGGTCAGTGAATGGTGTAGGTGGCTTAGGGATAAGGTCAATGAGAATGGCATCGGTATACTACAGCTTCAGGCTGAGTTACAGGTCAGTAGATGACCTAGGGCTGGCACTGTGTTGTGACTGCCTTTGGCGTTGGTATTTGAGGACCCCGATGAGGTGTCCCTGCTGATTCTCTGTTCTTTTCACAGGGATGGCCCCAGACTCTGCTCCAACTGTCCCTGTGCCACCCATCCCAGAGGACAGCAGCCCCGGCCAAGAGGAGGACTCCCAGGTGAGTAAAAGGGGAGAAATAGGAAGGCCCCCATGAAGGGTTGTAATGTGCTTGGTTGCCCTGAAGGGGGCAGTAAAGGACCAGCAAGTTCCACCAGTGCAAATTGTACCTGTCACTGTACTGTATGTATACTTTATACTTTACACTGTATCTGTCTCCAGTCTCCTCTAGTCCCCGAGGCTCCACCACAGAAATCTGCATCACAGGGCAAGAAGAAGAAAAAGAAGAAAGGTGCTGCCCCCTTTGGGGACGAGAGTGCCCCCCCTGCTGCCCTGGAGAAGGGTAAGAACAGCACACCCTCTGCACCTCCCCCAAAGGGATCTGATCTGGATGCCTCCGCAATCGATCTGGATGAATTAATTGCAGACGCGCGCAAAGGTACCAAAACACCCTCCATCCCATCCTGTGCACTCAACTCGTGTGGCCTAGAAAGAGATCAGATACGCAGTCTTACTACTGTGGCACTTTGGCCTACTTTGTGAGTAGCAAATTTAATTTAAGTGTTAGATTTTCTTTCCACTTGTCAATTTATGTTAAACCCAACTTGTGGTGACATTAAAGAAGGGGGAAAATTATTTAAAATTATTTAAAAATTCACAATGAAGTACGGAATAAAGCACCCCAGTGGTAGATATAATGCCCGCCCTACCAGCGAAGGATAGGCTCACAGATGCTGGCTGTGAGAGCTCATTCTCAGTAGCCTCTGCAGTGTCTTTGTGTGGGTTCAGTCCTGACATGCTGCAGGTGTTCAAGCCTTCTTATTTAACTCCTCCTTTTGTGTGTTCAGCTGCTGAGGCCACACCCACAGGAAATGACACATCTGAGAGCGGAAGTAACCTCCCGAATGCTACATCAGAGACCTCACAGGTTTGAGAAGTTGCATCTTTAAGCATGCATTCGAGAGTGTGTGCACGCTTTCTTTGATGTTTTTCCATGTGTGCTTGTTCATGTTTAAAGAAACTCGGTCCCAACTGCCTCAGCTGTAGGAATGGACGAAATGTAAACTGCAAGTTTTTTTGATAAGACTCTCGATAAAACAGTATTCTAGGCTAATGTAGTGCGCCAAACATACATCATAATTGGATATTATAAGCCAAGACAATGCTTGGGGCATGTTCATGAGTTCTTAATTTCTGTACCTTATGTGCAGCTGTTTGAAAATGTTTCCTTTCATTGCCCTTGTGTTTGTTCACAACAAATTTGTTTTTGTCAGCCTTTACCTGAGGCTGTGCCTGTTGAGGCCCCACCTGCAGAGACTGTCCCTGTAGAGGTGGCACCAGTAGAGACCCCCCCTGCAAAGGCCCCATCGGGAGAGACCCCCCCTGTAGAAACCCCAGCAACAGGAGCAAAGAGGAAAAGAGGCCAGGAGACCACAGACTCACCTGCTAAGAAGAAGAAGAAGAAAAAGAAGAAGGAAAAGGCTGCCCCCCCACAGACCGAGCCTGTGAACGATGAGAACGAGCCTCCATCACAGCCCGCTGCCCCTCCACCAGGTACCAAAAACAGTGAGAGAGGCTGGAGAGAGCAGTCACCAGTGCAGTTTCACAAAGGCGATGACAAGCTCTCTGATGCACTCAGGGGATGCTTACATGACTGGAGCGTAGATGGATGTATTAGTAGTTTTAAAAAACACAGGCATGAGCGTGGCATCATGGTTAGGGAACTGACTTCAGAGCAGGCTTATATCCCAGGTGAAGCACTGCTTCTGTGCCCTGGAAGAAGGTACTTGGCCTGAATTGCCTTTGTAAATATGCAAATATAGAAATATGGGAAATATGTAAAAATGTGAACCATGTACCCTTGCTAAGGCCAACTCCAAACAATTCGATAATTGTCATAATAAAGGATTTATTGAAGAACAGGCTGGAAAGATGGAAATACAGGCTTAAAGCTGGAAATATCAGAAGTTCTGTTTTTTTTTTTTACCCATCATCCCCAATAATCTTTCCTGTGTTGACAGATAAAAAAGTGGCAGAGTTGGAGGCTACTGTGAACTCTGATTGCACTACCATCATCCTGTCGGCCAAAACCTTGAAGAAAAAGAAGAAGAAGAACAAGAAAAAGAAGAAGATGATGATGATGGCAGCGAACGAGGAGGTGGTGGGGAATGGCACACCCAAGACCCCTAAAACAGAAAAAGCCACATCAAAAAAAAACAAGAAAGCCACACCCCCAGCAACAGTCCCACAGGAGACTTTGGTCACAGCCAACCAATCGGGAGCCTCGTCTGGAACCCCAGGTAAGGGAGCCCCCAAGGCCACCCCTGGCAAGAGGCCGTTCTCCGCCGTGGCCACCCCTGAGCAGGACGGACAGGAGGCCCCAAAGAAGAAGAAGAAGAAAAAGAAGAAGCTGGACAAGGGGAGCGCCGAAAGCACCGGCCCACAGACAGAAACGCCAGTGGCTGTGAAGAAGAAGAAGAAAGACAAGGAGAAGAAGAAAGCCAAGGAAGGGAAGCCAGCGCCAGAGATCGCTGTGGAAATTACGCCTCCCTCCTCGGAGACAAAAGCGAGCCTCTCATCAGAGAAGAAGAAAAAGAGTGAGTGCCGTTATGCTTCATAATTTTTATTCATTTGGTGGACGCTCCTTTCAGGCAGTTAATCAAAATATATGTGTTTCACAGACCATTTTTACAATGAAGTTGTCCCAAGTACTAGGCAGAGAGAATCTTAAAAACCAGAAAAGTCTAATTGGGGAAAAGATTATTCCCTGACTTACAAGGCCATTTTAGAAATACACATATAGCGCATATAAGAGCCAAAAGAACTAAGATATGAAGATATGACGACAGAACAGTGTGTAACATCAGTTATATGACATCATACTAAAAATGATAGCAATGTAGGTGTACAGGCAGTTGGATATCAGCAAGTATATAGTGATTAAAATGACTGCAAAGGATAACCTTTTCTAACCTGAGAACAGAAAGTGCCTGAAGAGTTAGGAGTCATTGAAAGATTTGGCAGTCTAATAAATCCTTGTTTTTTCTTACTCTGTGTTTGTGAAAATTCTTCAGAGAAAAACAAGCTGAAGGAGAAGAAGGAGAAAAAAATGCAGATAAAGAAGACTCCTTTCAAGGCCTCACCAGGGCTCAGTCCTGATAGCCCTTCCTCTCTGGGGACCAGTCCAGCGCTGGCCAAGAACACCCCTGGGAAGGTAAGCAGTACTCAGCTTCTAACCACTGGGAACAGGGGTGCGGGGCTAATATGCTCCCCATTTTCTGGCCTCTGGGAACAGGGGAACAGGGGGATTGTGTTCAATAAAGGAAAAATTATTTGAAAGTTTGAGGTGGAAAACATGTAGAAGTTGGCCAAAGCACTCCCAAAGTCTATTGTGAAAAAACAGATTGGCTCCAGTACCATGCTGTTAAATCTAAGACTATTGAAAAAAAAGATTAATATGACTGCATATAACTGTTTATTTTTTCTTTCAGAAAAAGAAGTCCCCCAAGAACAAGTAGCCCAGTTGGATTTTGGTGAGTAGAGTTCCCCTTTTATATCATAACGTGGTTGTGCAAAACAGCAACACACAATTATTGGTGGTTTTTTCCCCTAGCTTATTTCTGGTCGTATCTGGCACTCATGTGTAGAGCAGCTGTCTCAGTAAGTTGAATTGGTTGTTCAATTAATTGTTCTAGGCCCCATGACACTTCATTGATCAGCTTGTTAAACTTAACTAGGTAAAGTGGATACAGAGTTAGTAGTTCTTCATTTGCCAGATACGGATTTCAGTACAAAATGTTTTGCATCAACTTGAAGTTTGGGGATCATTGCCCTCAATCAGAAACGAACACTGACCAAAGTTATCCCTATAACCACTTAGTTGTGATGTTTTTCTCTCACAAGGGGGCGTTATCATCTGTCTGAAGATCCAGGAGCTGCTAGCCAGGTAGAAAGGACCATTGCCAGGGTTTTTTTCCTCAGAGTGGAAAGGCAATTTAGCATTTTTTTTTAATAATTATAATGAATTCATACTTACTTCATATGTCTTATGGGGAAAGCTCATCTCTGTTTGCTTGTTAGTTCTCTTTTTTGTTGCTGTTTTTAACTGTGACCATGACATTCTGTGAGTTTGTGTTGGTTTAAGTTTTTCTGAAGGGGGTATAGAGTCGCGGTGACACACTCAAGCCTGGAACATTAAAAAACGATGAATTTCACAAGAGAGTGACGACTGAAGGCATCTGCTGTGTGTTGTCACTGGTGTTGAAATGTGAATGTTTATATTTCTGATTCATAAAAATGGGGAACACTGGTCGTACACAACCTCCTCTGTCCTGAGCATGCTGCTCATATTGCATTGTACACCCCATTGCTGAGTCCTGAAGCCCATTTTTAGTTTTTATCTTAAGAGCGCATCTCCACAGAGAAGTATTAATGTGAGGACTGAGGGGGTTACACTGATGATGGATAACCTCACTGCAGTGGTTGTCAGGGAATTTTTCATGAGTTCTGTGTTTACAAACCAACCTTTCAGTCTCAAAAAGCTGGTGGAAAAAAAATGTGAACTTTTCCTGTTTGTCGTTTGTCATTTAGTTTTTTTCGGATAGAATCTTCCAATAAATATTTTTCTCCCTTTGTTTGGAGTTGTGAATGTTTATTTGTTTGAAGATGAAATCTTTTGACTCACCTCTGAATTGTTTGGTTTGTAGTGTAAATGCATTACTTTCACACCAAAACATGAACTTTTCAAGTATAAAGGATGAAGGAGTGCCACATACTGGTTAAGAACCATTTATAGCAGAGGAAAACTGTTAATATACCTCTATAGCAAGTACAGAATGATAAATGCCTTTCTGTCCTGTGTCCCTGTGTTAAGTGTTTGGCTGGTTAATGCATACCTGCCATGTTGTTTAAGAACCAGGTTAAAGGGACCAGCACAGTTCCAATAGTCCATTTCCAATGGTAAAAATGTATTAAGTCTTTTGTTTTACATGTTTGGTTTAGGCGGGATGCCTGTATATGTGGCTCAGAAGCTGACAAGGGCCGCACCAAGCCCACTAATGACTTGCATCATTTGGGGAGTGAAGGGCTAGTCAGTGGGTCACCTCTGTTTTGCTCACAGCTCTACTGTTTGCCATCATTTCCTAGGGGACAATCACTGTACTTGATTGAGCACTGATAAGTACTAACTGTACTGATTCTGAAAGTATCGCTGACATTAGCTCCATTTTAAATTTTACCTGGACCGTTGCGGTCCCAGGACTTCCTGGTTGTGTTACCGTTAATGGTACTTATTTTGTATGTGGTTCCCATGGTTACCCATGGATACCTCATGGCTGGTCATGTTATCTTGGGCAATTAATTCCCCACATTAGAAGAATCCACTTTTCCTTTTATGCCATGTGAAATGAAAACATGCCATTACTGCAACCAAATGCTTCTTTATGATGGCCTTTCCTGTGTATGGCACAGAGAAAGCTGCTCAAGAGCTCAACAATATGGCATCTTCAAAGGAAAGACTTTCCAACAAGACAGCAGAGAGCCTTGAAGCCGTGTCAGCCAATATGGTTGCAATATGGATGGTTACTATGCAGAACTGTGTGGCTTTGGACTTCCTTTTGGCAGCCCAGGGTGGTACATGAGCTGTAATATTGCTGCACCAACATTCCTGATGAGTCTGAGCACATCAACAATCTGGCAGATAAGAAAACAAGGCCAGAAATTCCATAATCATAATCTTGGACTTTCTATTTGGTTAATAAGTATCTTAGGCTCACTAGGAGAAGGATTTGTACAATATGCTTTTGTTGCCGTGTTGATACTTATTTCTGTTATTGTAATCATTACTTGATGAACCTTTATACCATTGGTCTGTCCCTGTCTAACCCCGAGGATATATATCTTGCTGTTCTTTAGTTCGATTCAAACAACTACTATGAGCGTGCTGTAACTATGTACTTGTCTACAAGCTGGGGTCCCACATATAATAAAGCGACTTCACTGTAACAACCTGAAAAAGTTCTGATAGTCCTTGAAAATATGGATACATTTTGGAAAGTGAATTATTCATGTGAATTAAAACCTTTATAACACAAACAAAATATTTTTGTAAGGCTACATTGTTGTGTTAATAACACTGTATAGTCAAAGTGTTTCCATAAATGGAAACTAGTTAAGAGTAAGTTCCGCACTAATATAAGGACGTATTATTTTACACAAAGAGGTATCAATACATGGAATAGGTTGCCAGGTCATGTAGTTGAGACAGAGACCCTCGCTGTGTTCCAAGTCCAGACTTGATGCAGTATTGGATACTCTCTACAGCCGTTTTCACATATGAACACTGGACAAGGTCCGGAGAATCAGGTCCGAAATTTGGCCGGAATTTCCCTTTCACACATGTAACATACAACAGGAGATTGTCCGTGACAGACTGGAAATACTCCAGTTTGGTTTAGGTGAGGGCTGGCCCTGGGTAGAGCATGCAGGAGGCAGGACATGACACAAAAAGTACGCTGCAGAAATCGCAGTGGCTGTATTCGAAACCGGTATGGTATAGGTATGGTGAGATAAATGAACTGGTGACCTAACATTACATAGCGAACAACAAAAACTTACTTTACTGTTATAATAAATGTATAACTAATAATAAATTATGTGTACCGGTAGCACCATCTGGATGGCTATGTGTGATTTTTTTATAGGCTACCCAAAAGTACAATAGCTATGTTACATGTTACATGCATACGCTACATGTGTGAAAGGGCAATTCCGGCCAAGTTCCAGACCTGATTCTCCGCACTTTGTCCGGAGTTCATATGTGAAAAGGGCTTGAAAGGGGCTTAATCGTAATGGCGAGCTTAGTTGGGTCGAATGGCCTGTTCTCATCATAATATGCTGTTATGTTTCACCCAAACACATTATTACACATTGAGTTTATAGGGCCTATGAAGTTACACATTAAAGAGGTGTGTTCCAGTGACACCCCCAGCACCACCCGCATTTGTTCTTTCTGTACTCATAGACAATGACTCTCACAACCCCCTTATAACTGGTATATATTTGCTTTCATGTTCAGGCAGGAAAACCACTAATTACGCTGTGTTGCAGGGTTATATTCAATGCTGATTAAATAATAGAGGCCATTTCAAAGAACTTTGATCAAAAGAACATTGTCTGAAACTGAGGGGGCAGTTTCACCCGTAATCAGGTTCAGGCTAATTTGCTATCACAGTGGGGTGTCGGTCAGGACACAGGAGTCAGGTTCCGGGTTCAGTTGTTTATTGGGGATTTTGAATGGATGGATGTGAGGGTTTGTGTTGTATGTGTGTGTGGTTTCCTGCAAGGAGTAAGCAGGGAGAATGAATCAGTACATTGTATCAGTAATCAGTACCAGGTAATCGATATCAGGATAACAGGTATGGTACATACAGGCTTTAACTGCATGAATGGCTATGAAAACATTTATACGTCAAGGACACACTATCTTAATTAACATGCACACCCCTCTCTCTCTACAGGCAATTGTATTACAACCAGTTGAACTTAGGCATACTACTTACTTTGGCACAGACGCACACAACAACAGCACAATGTTTGGTCCCCAAAGGCTTGGCCCAGTTCTTCACCTCCCAGATACTGTTGCGGTACTGAGGTGGGGGAGGTCACTACCACCTTTATATTGTCCCGTATCCCTGGCCCTATTGAGGCCCTGATTGGTGGCCAAAGGATACGGGCAGGTCCGAGGGCAAATGGTGACCTGGGGGCCATCCTTGGGGGTGCGTCTGTGCCTCGAGTTACCTGTGGGGGTCCTGCTGATAAGGGGAGCAGCAGGACCGGTTTGGCCAGGTTTCAACTGAGTTGTAAACAAGTGCCTGTGAGAGGTGGGGGTGGTGCGCAAACAAAGACAAAGACAGAAACAGAACCATGTGGCCCTTTTCTACATTGTCAATAAAGAGAAGACATTGAAAGTGTGAAAACAATTCCATTTTAGAGTTTATCTGTGCTAAGTAAAGACCAGACCTGCAATATTCTAGCTATAATTTACAGAGAAGCTAGCTTTCCATGAGACACTTCTCAGATTTCTCTTGGCAACTGCAGAAAAATTTACATAGTACTGTATAAACATGCCAACCTGTGCACTCTTTGTTTGCACATGCCTGGGGGTGATTATGTGGCCGTAACCACTTCCAGAAGTGCATATACTGTATCCTCCATATATATTTACACTCCTGATGAAACAGAAACAAAGGACATGTTATCAAAATATTTTCTTTTTATATTGTATTTTGCTTAATTTTTTAATGTCATATCCAAATAATGTTTATCCCTAACACTAGTGTATAAAGTCATATTGTTCATGAACAGTTTTATTCAAGAAAACACAATGGTTACATTTATTCATATCCCTATAATTACAATTTTGTAATTTCCTTCTTTAGCATGGCACTGTCATGACATTTCCTGTTTTACCTGGTTCTGGCATATCTGAGAAGGGATTTTTGTCCATTACTCCAGGCAGCATCCTTCAGATCTTTTGGTTTTCTTTTGTGAACTGATCTGAGTTCAAAGGGTGAACTTTCAATTATACAGGTCTTGAGATTGAGATGGTCAGAAACCCAGGCTGTAGGGCTCAGCCTGCACTAGGACTCCCTCTTACGACCTCATAAATTATGTCTTGAGTAACATAGACAATAACCGCCTCTAATTACATTGTTTGCTACATTTTCCACTTGTTTGTCATAGACTCTTGGATATGTTTCTAATCTTTGAGAGTTTCTAAGATTAATATGGCACCATTGAAATATTCTTTCGAAATCCACATTTCATGTGCTGTACAAAACTGTACAATAATGTGCACGCGAGAATTCCAAAAACCACAAAAGACTAAACCTGCTCAATGAAAGAGGTGAAAGGTACAGAGACATCTGAGATCCAATTTTCTAATTGAGTGAGTCCATGTGTGGGGGGAAACAATAAGCAAAGAAAAACAAAATGCTCTGTTTGGGAGGTTGCTACAGCAAATACAGCAAATTTTATTACAATTGCACTTGGAGACCAATGCATTAAAGCATGTACAAGAGGGCACAGTATGTGCGTGATCAGTGATACAGGTACAACAGTCCAATCATCAGACAGACTTGTTTACAGTACAGAAGAAGGAACTTCACAAGCAGGATGAAATCCCAGGTGCTCTGCCAACTGATCTGCACCTGCCAGATGGGTGTGTGTGAGCTGATTTAATAGATAATAGAAACTTGCTGACAACGTCACACAGGGTAATTTAAGGTCAACAATTTTCCATTTCCACACATGTCTAGAAATTGCAATGGTGTGTGAAGGTAACACATGCATGGAGGGAATCAAGGCGCAGATCCTTGCACCCCAGTTCATTTATGTAAGAGTATAAAATGCTAAGAGCTTGCTTCAAGTCAAGTCAGGTTCAAGTTCATTTGTAAGAGCGTATTTTTACAAGTCAGATTGAAAAGAAAAGTGTTCCCTGGGCCCCAGGACATTGTGGTCAACAAACTCCTGGAAAATAGTGGAAATGTTAATATAGGGGTGCACATAAAAGGGATCAGTAATCGCAACATCTCCAGTGGCTGTTTGAGTCCAGAAGACAGAGCTGACACATAAGGAGATCCCCAGAGTCAATAAGTTCACCTGTGCTGCCTTGGACTGTCAAGTCTGCCTCGTGCCAGTTTTTGTTTTCTAGACACACACAACACACACAGTTAAGTTACGCTAGCCACTTCACAACCATCAGTTGTCAAGACAAGGGAGGCAAATAACATTGCAAAAATGTAGCCTATATAGCATAAGAGCAGAGGTCCTTTCACTGATCCTTGCAGTATGCCATATCTTACCCTTGAGCTTTTGGAGGGGTCAACGTTAATGTGGACAAATTGATATCAATCTGATAAGTAGGATCTAAACCATGACAGAACCTGTGCACTGAGGCTCTATCATAATTCAGATCCTACTTTAAGCACATGCAAAATGTATTATTCCTGTATTTTACAGCAGGGATCATGCATGTGGTACTCCATTTTTCTTTGCTCTGGCTTTACCATCAAGTAATATAATGTCTTTGAGGGCAGGTCATTTGATTAGCGTGCCTGCAACTCCTTTTCAAAGGCTAGCCATGCTAATCAACAGCACCTGGCTGTATCTACCCAATGTCCTATCTCTACTCTTACTTTGTTCATTATTTACCCTTCTGTTCAGGCCCTGTTTGCTTAAAGCAAATGCAATTATGCATTAACACAGTTCCTCCTACATTAAAACATCCAATTTGAAAGCATTTAGAGATCTGACATTAAACACTGTTTCATAATGTTCCTTTTAATTTAAGGTGTGTGGTGTGATGGACAAATAACCTACTGAGTTGCCTTCTTTGTTGAATGGGTGAGGCAGGTAAATGGGCAGGAACACCTTTGCATGATTAAACTGATCAACACGTAAGATAAAAACGAGCTGTGTGTATACTCAAAGGTGGACTCTATTCTACTGATTCTCGATTCAGTCACCTCGTCCCCAATCTATTCCATCAGTCTTCTGAGTTTGACGTGGTTGTGCCATTTTTGGTTTTCTTGTCTGCATTGTGTGGCTGTCCATCATCTAAAAGCTTGTTGTAAGCTAGCTCAGGTACATTTTGTTTATTACTTTTGCCATTCCATTTTTCTAGCTAATTACGTATTCATGCAGCATTTTCACCGTGTCTCTATTTTTACTGAACTCTTCTCTGAATTATATAACCTTACTGCAACTTAAGACTGCATGCTCTGTGTTTTAAAATTTATTGAAAAGGAGTGGGACCTTACCTGATAGCCCTCTGGAAAGGTACAGTGAACCTACATGCACAGTAATCTAATACTTTACTGTTTTGCATGGACTAAGCTCCTGGTTACTTTAAAACTGTCTGTAATTTGGGCTTTAATAGATACATGATTCACTTATTCTAATGAATTCTTCATAAAATTCTTAAGGGAGTAACGCAGATGATAACATTAAAGTGATGTACACTACATCCGCACAGGCACGAACAGCCAGTGGCGGATTTAGGTATGGGCGACATGGGCAGGCGCCAATGTTATGATTATTTATTTGTGTTGTTTCAAATGTCTGAATAAAAATTACAGTTAGTGCAGAATGTTTTTTTTGCGGGGGAGAGACAGCAGCGGGAAAAACGGCAGAAGTTTCGAGTAGCCTCCAAGTTATTTCAGTTTAAGACTAGCTTGAATTAATATTTATGTCAATTCGAGCAGTGTGCGTTACTGAAAAACCGTGAGTAATGTTTACATTTACAGCATTAACGTCTGTTATATTAGATTTCTACGATGTTAATTGCGTTAACTGATGTGCTAGTAATAGCCGCTAGCTAGTATTGCATTAAGGTTGATGGTGTTAATATTAGCCGGCTAATGGCGGCTACCCGTGTTATGCAGTCAATATACCACGTTGATTTACGTGTATGCTGTACGAAACGTTTATATTGATATATTATAGCGGTTGTGTATTTGTACATGCAGTTTATGGTGTCAGTTCAGTGACCTTTGTTTCTCTTTATTTTAGATCTAACACGCACACAGACTAACAAGTACAGGCAGGGAACAAACACGTGTGCAGAGATAAATAGCGACCTCACAGTAGAATGTCCATTGCCATAATGTATGCTGTGCTGTGCCAAACAGAATAATTACAGTAAAGAAAGTGAACCAAGACCCTGTTGCATCTTTTGTATTCTGACCGATACCTCGGGACGAACACGGCTAAGCCTAAGTAATATGCAGTCCTTACAAGGGTTCCTAACCAACACTACGCAACTACTGTAATCAGTAGAATGCATTTGAATAGCATTCAAATAATATATTGTAGCAATTGCCTTCCAGATTACTCTGTTATCTGCATTCTGAAAAACACTTAAACATTTAAACGCAGTGGGTATATATAACGCTTGCAAGGTTCCTGGCCAATCAATCGCGTACGCTGCCACATACTGGATGCTTGAGTTGGAACAGCCACAGCGTATGGTGTCTGGAGAGCAACTTGTAAATTGCAAATCGTGAGTCGCGCTTCTCTCGTTTTTGGCACAGTCTGGCGAGAGAACGCGGCCAAAAATCAAGTGATAAGATTACGCCTCTGAACGCTCAGACCGGAAGTTACAAACGCAAATCCCGTGGTACAGTTTTGCGAGTATGACATTACGATTGCAATCTGGTTTTTGCAGTTTTGCAGATCGGAAGTTACAATTGCAAACTCCAAATGCGATTTCGCAAATCGTGAATTACAACTGCGATTAGTGTTTCGCTTTTACATTTCGCCGGTTACAAGCGCAAATCATAATCTGCGCTTCTTCGTATTTAAGGCACGATTCTACCTTAATAGAGTACATCCAGTCCTGTAGGAGGGATCTTTGGGGAGTTTTTTTCACTGTTCGCTGTGATCGCATATTTTGTAAGCTATTTTGCTGCCTTTTTATTATCAGTTACGTTTCCTGTGCCCTGTCCTGTATGAAGCTCACGTTTGCTTAGCCCAGTGGCCTCCTATGGTCTGACTTGTTGTAAAGACGGCTGTAGAAGGTGTACACCAATCGATGACATTATCCCATTGCTTGTCATTTTTGTCTCCAAACTGCCACTTTTTAACAGACATAGAAATGGTCTCATCTCTTATTTCTTTAATTTTGGTGTCTGTTGTACTAAGGCAGAGCTCCCCTTTGCTCCTGTCACTCACACTGATAGATGTTTTCAGTAAGGTATATCCCAGCAATCTCCAATGATGTTTCAAGTTTTGAAATCTTCCTGTCACCTGAAGACAGATTCACTTCACTGAACAGAGGTGGCAGTGTGGCATAATGGTAAGGAGGAGGGGTCCTCACCAAAAGGTTCAATTCCCTGCTGGGGCACCAGTGTTGTAGGCCTACTCCTGGGCAAGGTGCCTAGCCCAAAATTGCCTCAGTAAATATCCAGCCGTATAAACTGATAACATGTAAACATTGTAATTTATAAGTCACTCTGGATAAAAACTGTCCCCTACATGGCTATAATGTTATGGAACAGCTCTTCCATTTGAAGAGAAAATATCATTCACAGCACATGCACTACAGTTTTTGTGAAAACTGAGAAAGAAACTATTTTTTGACTGTGTAACTGCTCCATTTCTACATTTTCAAAATCTGATAAAGTAATGTACAAGCAGCAACTATTTGTAATATTTCCTCTTTCTTTTAAGGTTTCCATTCTTTTACAGAAAATATCCTCAAGAAGTAACTGGGTACGATATCTACATATTTTTAATATTTTTTGTAGTTTATTTTATGTTTGGTTGTAATACCTGTTGTAAGTATTTTAGCAAATGGAAATTTGCCTGTCACATCTGATTGATCTGATTTTGAATCTTGAGCTATAGTCTACCTGTCTTGTCTGTCCTTATCAGATCTTGACAATGAGCCATTTACTGGAACTTCCCGCCAAGATTGAAGAATGGAGTAAAGAACATGTTCGACAGTGGTTACAGGATGACCTCAAGGTTTACTACAGATATGCAGATAACTTGTATAAAAATGAGGTGTCTGGAGCAAAACTACTTTGCTTTGAAAAGAAAGATCTTCTGGATCTGGGTGTAAAATCTGGTCCAGCTGAGAAAATTATGAAAAGACTGAAAGTATTAAAAAGCCAATCACCACAGGAAACACTACCACACCCAGAAACACTGCCAAAACAGTGTCATGGACAGATCGACACAGTCGAATCTCTGTCAACACAGTCTCTGAGAACTGAGGCTAGTTCAGACAGAACTGTCAAGGACCAAAATGTCTCAGGACCAGGAGGGGGCAAGACAGAAAGAAGCAGGAAAAAATCTAAGATGAAGAATTCTCAATCTGATGTTAGAAAGGCTATATCATGGGACATTCCTAAAAAAGGTCAAGGTGAAAAAGATGAATTGCCTGAAATTCAGGCAGCCTGTGAAACAGAAGAACCAAGATCTCCGAACCCACAAATGGTCCAAGTCAGACAGGAGAATACTCCACACATGAGTGAGAACAAGAGCCAAGGAGAAAGACATTCCAGCAGCTTCTATCCATTTGACCAGCGCCATGCGAGTCACGCTTACACACAGCACTATATCCTTCCACCTGAGACTGGGCCTGGAAACCTGTTAGATCCAGTTCATGAATACAAGTACATGGGTAGGACAGATGATATTGACACCTTCAAGAGAAAATTCAACAATGAGGTTTTTCGGTTTGCTGCTGGATGCATGAATACCCGCACCAATGGAACCATTCATGTTGGTGTGGCAGATGATTCCAAGGAAATGGGCTTTTGCCATGGAGAAATCATTGGAATTCATGTAGGGAGGAGAGACAAAATCATTGATCATTTTAATCAAGGCTTGAAAGCCTATTTTGGAGAGGAAGCTGAAGATGCCAAAATGTGTATTCGAGAACCCCGCTTTGTGGAAGTGTTACTCCCTGACACCACATCATCAAACAGATATGTCATAGAGGTGGATGTTGTTCCAATTCACACTGTGACTTGTGGGAAGGAATATTACATACAGCCTCTGAGTGAGGAGAATGGGTGGAAGAAAGGCACAGATGCTTTGTTTGTGCGAGATGGGGCCTCAACCAGAGATTTACTGAAAATCGGTAATGCCAGGGAGCTGAAACGTGCACTGCAAAACTTCAATGACAATATCAGAATTTTAGACACAAGAAGAAAATCAATGGAAGGAATGTCCACTCTTAAAAAAAACAGCGATCAAGGGGAGCGACTAAAGGACTTGTTAACATGTGGAAGGGACACTTTGGATTACTATGACAACTATGTTATTGTCATGAACAGAAGTCACCCAGAGCAGCTGACACACCTACAGTTTCTCAGTAAACTGAAGATATTCAGTGCTCTGGACTTTGACCCAGACTCTGCAGTCAGTGGGGCCTGCAAGTTCTACAGAGCTTCCAGAATTGCAAACCTCCATTTCCCAACTCAATTCCAGGACAATCCAGAGGTTGTGATAAAAAATCTTAATTTACACAAGCAGACCAGCTGGGTGTTTTGCAATGGTAGGCATGACCTTGACAGTGAATCTGACAGAGCCCTGAAACCCAGTGATTGGTTAGCGAAAAGAGCCAGCGAGGTGCAAGACACAATTTCATTTCTCTGTAAACCCTGTGTTGTTCAAAATGGAAGATGTCTGGTGATATTTCTTCTGCTCTCCACTGTGGAGGCCATGAATGACCCAGTTTTTGAAACGTTCATGTCATTCTACAAAAATCTTGGAGGAGTGCAGAACATTCTCACTATCTGCACAGAAGACAACACATTTCAGAAGTGGAAAAGCTTCATTGAGTGCAGATGTGAAATTGACATTACAAGACACTGTATATATGAACTAGATCTCAGTGAAATAAATGGGACAATACTGAAGATGGGACCACATAATCAAACATCTGGAAGATTCCTGCCGTCTACTGGGTCAAGCTCCGTTTGCCTTGAGCCAAAGGACGAAGACATTATGACTGCTTTGAAAATCTTGTGCGAAAATGAATGTGAGAACATTTTTGATGAAGACAGTGAAGAGTTTAAAGAATTCAAAATCAAAATTGAGGAGGAATTCTACCGGGGGGGTAAAGCACAATGGTGGAACTTCTATTTCGCAGACAAACCCAAGGTGAAAGATTTCATAAAAAGAGACAAATATGAAAAGCTGAAAAACATGGTCAAATCGCAAACTAAAGATCCCACGTCCCCGTGTGTAATACTGAACCTCTTTCACCACCCCGGTTGTGGTGGGACCACATTAGCCATGCATGTGATGTGGAACCTGCGAAGAGAATTCAGATGTGCCATTTTGACAGATAAAACCATCCCTAAGGATGAAGTAGCTCTTCAAGTGAAACATCTGATGAAGTGTGGGAAGAGTGAGAAATCAGATGAAACACCTGTCCTCTTACTGGTGGATGATTCTGAGGAAACGGAGAATACACAAGAGCTGCAGAACTGTATTCGACGAACAGTAGATGAAAAATCTTCAAGCCCACTTGTCATCATCCTGAACTGCTTGCGCTCACAAAATCCAAATGACCGCTACAGAAACAGTGTAAATGACAGTGTGTACATTACTACAGAACTGTCAAAAAAAGAACAGGACCTTTTTGAGGACAAGCTCCAAGAACTCAAAGAAAATCACAAGAAACCTGAAAACTTCTATAGTTTCATGATTATGAAGTCAAACTTCAGCAAAGACTACATAGAAAATGTAGTCTTGAACACCCTGAAAGATCAAGACATTAATAGTAAACAAGCACAGCTTCTTTCCATCTTGGCACTGCTGAATTCCTATGTAGCTGAATCAGCCATTTCTCTGTCTCTCTGTGAGAAATTTCTTGGAATTAATAATGTGCTCTATGTAAGAGAAACCTTAGAGCAGAAAATGGAGCCTTTTTCAACTTTGCTAATTCGATTCAAGACTGAGGAAGATGGTACATACACAGCCATTCGTATCCTTCATCGAAACATTGCCACTCAATGCCTTGAGGAGTTGGATAAGAGGTACAACATACTCAAAAGTGACATAGTCTGTAACTTCTTACACTGTGATCTGTTCTTCAAAACAGAGATGGGGCATGATTCTCTCATGCAATCAATCCAGAGCATGCTGATCACAAGGCAACGCAAGAAAGAAGGTGATGAGAAAGACACACTGTTTTCTCCTTTAATTGAACAGATCAACACTGAAAAAGATGGAAAACAAATCCAAGAAATTTTTGAAAAAGCAGCCTCAAGGTTTGAGAAAAGTGCTTCCATCCCTCAAGCTTTAGCAAGGCATCTATACCTCAAAGAGAAGGATTTTGCCAAAGCATATAGTTGGGCAAACAATGCCAAAAGTATAAAAGAAAATTCCTACATTGTTGACACACTGGGGCAGGTCTCCAAAAGTGAACTGAAACACAAAATTGAAATGGCAAAACAACAGAAAAAGGCACTCATCCCAGAGGATCTAGAGGCATACCTTGATCTGGCGAATAAGGCAACAGAAGCTTTTCAAAGAGCTCAGGACTTGGCAAAGTCTAGTGAGGTGCCAGAGTTTGAAGAAGGACGTATGAAGAAGCAGAGCACCTACAATATATCTGGCTACATGGGCGAGATGGATACCGCCATGATTGTCTTTGAAATTATTTGTAGACTTCCATTTTTTGAGGAGGGTGACCGAATGAAACGTAGGTACATGCAGAGCTTTCTAAATGGAAGTATGTCTACTAGAAACATTCCAATTGATGACAATGAATGCAGCGTCCAGTTAGCAGGGGTCCTCCAAAAATACACACACTTTCTCACCACTTTAAGATCTCGGGTAAAACAAATCTTTGACTTCTTTGAAATCTACTTCATCTACATGAAAGAAAGGAATGTTGAGAAAGAAAAAGAAGTGATGAACAGGAAGAGAATCTCAGAGCACTTCAACAGGTACATCTCGCTGTTTTGTTCTTCAGCAGAGGAAAGATCCAGCGAGCGAGGAAGCAAGCCCACATTGAGCCTAAATATGGAGATTCAAGAGCACAGGATGTTTCTGGAGGAGAACAAAGCAGATAATTTCCCAGGTATACTCCAGTACTTGGAGGACAGCAGTGGACAGAAAATACAGACGATTGTAGAGTCTTATACATTTATACATCAACATTCTGAGATTAAAAGTAACAAAGACAAAACCAATTATATCCTGGCAAACATAATACTCCACCTCATCATGCCAACATCTAAGTTTGTTAAGAGCATCAAGTACCTGACTGACCTTCTGAAGGCAATACTGCAAGATGTGGGAACACACCACCCCTATCCTGAGCCATACTATCTGGCTGTGCTTTTGCTCTGGCCAGAGAGAGACATGATTGACTCTAACATTAAAATCTATGTGAATTCAATCCGAAAATCTTCCCATAAACAACTGTCTCACCTTTTCCGGAAAAGAAACACAATTGCTCACTTCTATCTGGGCAAATTGGAGGGAATAAAGAGACTTGTGCCCAAATCTGTTCTGGACAACTGTTTCTCCAGTGTGAGGCAACGCAATGCCCTTTGGCAGAGTGCAGACATCTTTAAGGAGAAGCTGATCAAGGACAGGTTACTCAGAGTGAATGGAACTATTGAGAATGGGGAGGCATACATAAAGTATGGCAAACTAAAAATTCCTGTGCGTCCAGCTTATCTGGGTGGAGTCAGGAGTGGGTGCAGCACAGAAAATGTGTCTTTCTACGTTGGCTTTGCCATTGATGGTCCTCTTGCATATGATATTCAGTATGAAACATACTCTGAGAACCAAGGGGAGGAGTTTGATCGTTCTGTGCAAGCATCTAGCAGTTAAGTCAGCCAAATGGATCAGCATGTTCGAGACAAATGCACAAGTCCTACAAGTACACCAACTAAACTGATCCTCAGGTCTCTCTCAGTGGAGAATTCAAGCCAGATGGGTTCCAACCACATAAGGAATAATGTGCCAATCCTGTGACTAAACTACAAAACTAGGACCAAGGACTACCAGAACTTCATACCAGGCTAAAATCTTTTAAACATGCATTTTTTTAATGCTTCTGAGTGACTTCATATAACACACATTTATATGTCAGCTAGACACTGGTTGGCTGGTTGGTGTCTTAACATCGTTTTAACACCCGAATCTTGGGGTGATTTTTTTGAAAATTGACAATGGCTTTTTTTCGTTGTTGTTGAAACTCTCACCTTTGGGTCATATTTTGAAACCAAATTCACTGCAACAAGAATAAAAAATCAGGAGGTACTATAACAGGAACAATTCTTCTGAGTAACACAAATTATAACATGCATGTATCCAAACTCCTAATGGTTAAACCGACACCTCATGATGCCAATAGTTTAACAGCCAATTGGCCAGTGTCCTAAAACAGATCAGTTTTCATCTTTGAAATCAAATAAAGATGAAGGACAAACTACACATCATTAAAATAAATCTTTGTTGTTACTTGTTTTAGTTTTTTGAATGTTTTGATTAAGTTTTTAAGTTTTTGTTTTGTTTTAACTTTTTTTTTAACTTTGTTTAAAAAAAACTTTGTTTATCCATTTGCAAATATATCAATTCAGATTAGTTAGATTTTCTAATCATTTAATCTTTTGATTCATTTATTCTGTGTACTGTTTATATCAAACATGCAATGCTGCAATACTTAAAACACTGTCAAGCTATATGTATAAAATAAGACAGTAAAATGAATTTGTAAAATTAAGACTGTGAGAAGTCTTTCTTTCTAGTTGTGATTTTTGGGAGACTGAATATCTGAACATGGAATATATGAATATCTTAATATGGAAAAAGTTATATCTTAAAAAAACATAATGAATACTATGTAGACATCTGGATATAAGGAGACAACTGGGGGTGCACTAAGCACCCCCATAGCTCCGGCCCTTGAATGAATGCTACGTTGATTTAAGGGATCCCTGTTGACAGAAGTGGAATTCCTATCATTGGTAAACGATACAACTGAATACAAAGATTTTAATGTTTAATAAGAGATGAACCCAATGTTCATAAAGGAAGAAAGGAGTTCTATTTCACAGCCAGCTGTGAGAACATCATAATGACATGCTGTTCACAACACGTTCAGATGATACCATAATTTTTATTTTGTATTTTATTTAATCTCTGTTTCACTAGGATATGTTCCCATTCATATTTGGAATATCCTTTACAAGGGAGTCCTGTTCAAGATAGCAATAAAACAGTTACAAAGTTAACAGTGGACAATATGTCAAATCAATATGATATAACAACATATCATAATAATAAAGATAACAGCAAAATCTAAAATTTGGAATAAAAAGATACAGAACACAGTCAATAGGCTGTAAGAGCAATCAGCATCATCAGTATTTAATCAAATCATCCTTGATTAAATTTTAAAGTCAACCTGGGGTATTAAACAGTCAGGATGTTTTTTTGTTTTGTAGCTGTAGTTGTGAAACATCAGGGACATAATGCTAAATGCAATGCAAGATGTTATCTATGGTTTCACAGACTAAATGTTAATGCAATCCATTTTAATTACTTTCTAACACCATGTTAACTTCCCACTTTTACATTCATCTTCAGTGCTTTGGCCTGCACTGTTCTTCATGAGCTCAATTAACATCTCATAAACTTTGATCAACACAGTTATTAGTATTATATAAATGACTTTATCATGTACATAGCTCACTCATGACATACTGTATCTGAACCTCACCAGAACAGCAGTTGTCAGTCTCGATTTTACTCTATTCCCCCTCCCTGGAAAAACTCCCTGCCACTATGGAAAGCAACCACCACGGCACCACCCACACCTCTGGTAAAGTATCCATCCATTCCATGAACACTTATCCGGAGTAACTTATATAACTTACAGTTTATCCACAATTCATATGTGTGTGTGTGTGTGTGTGTGTGTGTGTGTGTGTGTGTGTGTGTGTGTGTGTGTGTGTGTGTGCGTGTGTGTGTGTGTGCATGTGCGTGTGAGTGCATGTGCATGTATCTATCTATCTATCTATCTATCTATCTATTATCATCATCATCATCAGTAGATATGATCATATGGCACCATACAGAACAATACATATGATTCTATAGATGTATACCACTGGATTTTAACAAATGCAGGCCAACTGTGCCCACATTTTGTGGCAATCTTGTATCTTAAAATGTTTAGCTGCAGATACAAACATAGATCAGGACTTTGGACTGATTTGCAGTTGACAATCACCTGTACATCTGCCTGAAGTAATACGTTAGGATTTTAAGTTTGTAAACCATTTGAGTATCCATTTGGAGTGATGTAATGTGTTGGAAAGTTATGAAGGAGAATAAGAAGAACAAAAGGTTGGTGCAACCTTGTCATCCTAACATTACCATCCATTCCCACCACGGTATGCTCCAATACAGTGGGTGGCGTTGATGCACCACTGAAGTTTCCAATCTTATTAAAGATCAAAGAATAGGGGGCATGTGTTTAAATGCCTAACAACTAAGTTAGAAAACGTCCCTCGACAACAAAATAGTAGGTAGTTTTGTAGTTTTTTCACTGGCTTAAGACCTTTCGGGTGAAGTATAAGTACACATTCTGAGAATGCCTGAACAAGATATTAAGTTCTTTTTCGTAGACTAATTTAAGAAGGTATTCAGTTTTGCATAGACACAGCTAATCCAGATCAGATCCATATGACTGATACCGGCCACACCTTGCTACATGCGTTATTTTACGAGTTGATGATCTTATACGATAACGAGCTAGGTTGCTATATCTGTATATTCATTCGTGAAACCAATTACGACTGGTTTCACTTTAGATCAGAAACAATCTGTGTGCAGAGGTAAGAATAAGATAGTAAAGTGCATTTCAGTAACTTACCATTTTGCAGGACTGTAATGCCAGGAAAGGAGTTAGCGTGTTGCGTGCGAAGGGCATGAAGGTCATGCAGAAAGCGCTAGAGGAGATTCAAACCAGCAAACTTTCGGTTATAAGCCCTGCTCCTCACCATTGTGCTACACCGCCGCCCAAGCAAAGTCAAGAAATAAATGACAGTTCATACGTTATGTTACGAAAAGATGCTAATACCCGTATAGCCTCTAGGCAACTGTGTCCAATTAACGTCACCAATGACATTTGCCTTTACTGGTTCGAACTTTAAGTAATAATTAGGAAGAATTGTCCTAGAGTGTGGGACTAGGCTAGCTGTGCAAGCGGTCATGCACAATCGAAAATGTTCTTAATTAGCCAGCTGTATGTTTTAAGCGAGAAGGTCCCATAACTTAACCAAAGTTTAATGCGCAAAAACACATTTTGGCCTTAATATGCACATGCGTAAAACATTGACATTCGGGACTCAAGGTGCTGAATCGTCAGAGCGGTGCATTAGCTTGCTGTATTGGTAGTGACTGAGGAACTATGTCAGATCATTAAATATTCATCAGTCTTGCGAGTTATGTAACTGGACTGTGTGTGGAATGCAGTAGCAGTCTAGCACAGTGGTCCGTCAGACTGTGTGAGAAAGGTTTCGGCAGAGCGCAGGTAGCTGACTTCTCGGAGCGATGGCGTCTGCAGGTAACTTTACCCGTGTCCTTTCCCCGGCCGAGTTGTACTCCAACCCGCTGGCTCCCGATAACCACGAGGTGGAGGATCATCGATCAGCGCTCCAGTGAGTTTTAAAAACCTGCACTTTATTTCGGAGATTCTGGCCTCGTTATGCCGTACTGCTGCAATCAGATGCGGTTTGGGGAACGAGCCGCTAAGGACTGTTAAAGGAATGTATTCTCTTTAGACAGTACCCCCATTTTAGCTCGCCCGACCACCTCTGCCTAAATGCACTGGTGAAATCCGTTAGGGCACCTACATTATTGTGCACATTCGATACATAGTGAATGTGTCCTCACATCTTTCTTCTCCGTTCACTCTCAAAGGTTGGGGAAGTTATAATCATTTTACGTGCACAGCACTTTTATTTATATTTACTGTCGGTATAGCATTATACTAAATTTTAAAACTAAAATTTCTTAACGGTTCCCTGTTCAATTCACAAAATTTTGCCGGATTATTTCCGCATAGCCCTGCTGGAGGGTTAGTGCAGGGATGAACAACCTCAAAATGAAACAACCGCAGCAAGACAAGTTACCTAGACAATATTATAGATTTCTTGCTCAATATTATAGATTTCCTGCTCTGACCTCATTTACTGCTCTGAGTTTTCGTCTCTCTTAGTTTTGATCTCTATATGAAGGAGCTCATTTTTAAATAATTTCGTTATTTCTCGAATTTTGTTATATTATTTGTGTGCAGTGTACAATAAACGGAGGCTTTTGATTGTTGATAGTTGACCTCTTTATTTACAAACTCATATTTAAATATCTATGTAATTTTGCATTGGCATTTTTGTTAAAATATGTGTATAGTGTGCAGTTGTCAGTAAAAATTGATTAATTTACTTAAGATAGTATTAAAAATTAATCAACGTGCATGAGGTTATGTCCAATTGAGTACATATATAGGGCATACATAGTTTAGATGTACATTCTCATGAAAGCTTGCAGCCAAAGCATAATTGTGCTGCTTTAGAATCTCCACTCTTTTTAAATAACTGCTTTGTTAGCCAACCTTTCACTTTGGTTATGAATTATGAAATTATAAATCATGACCAACAGATTTAGCAGAAATACTGCTGCCCATGAGCTAATGCTACTCAGATTTAATCAGGTCAGTGTGCATGTGATTCTCTGGGGTAAAAAGCAATTTCCCCACTAAGGAATGAAACATGACACCACAAGGCTGAAGAAAGATATTTCTGCTTTTGATGGGAAAATTAAAATGGGACAGTATGGATTATAATAATCACAGTTCTTTTCACCTGGGAATTTGATAAACCATAATCTGGCCCGGTATTTCAAGGACAAATTATTTGACATACATAATTGTCTATTGACTCCATTTTATTGTTGTGTGCACAGAAAAACTGCTTGGCTGTCTTGTATCCTCAGATCTAAGTTGACCAATGAGGACTTCCGAAAGCTCTTGATGACCCCTCGGGCCACACCGTCTTCAGCACCCCCTTCAAAATCCAGACACCATGAGTGAGTTGTACCTTCCATGCATCAGATTGTTTAAACAATAAAAAACATACACACAAAAAGTAATGAACTTATTGTGATAGACGGACAAAAAAAATACAACTTAAAGTGTAAACAATGAAATGAAAAATTTCTCAGCTTGAGATCTCAGATGAGGTCTTCCATCACTTCTATTCTCCTCTGTTTTCCCAGAATGCCACGGGAATATAATGAGGACGAAGACCCTGCAGCTCGTCGGCGAAAGAAAAAAAGGTGATTTTGTCTGTTACTTGACAGTCATCAAAGGATCTGTATATTATATATAGTATATATGTATAAATGCATAATGCAACACATTGTGCATCAAAGATGACCATTGTGCTCTCATGGGTAGTGTACACTGTGTTAAAACCAGATGCAAACCCCTTCCGTCTGTCCAGTTATTACGCCAAGTTGCGGCAGCAGGAGCTGGAGCGAGAGCGGGAGTTAGCGGAAAAGTACCGCGACCGTGCCCGAGAACGCCGCGATGGCGTCAACAAGGACTACGAGGAAACCGAGCTCATCAGCACCACCGCCAACTACAGGGCGGTCGGACCCACAGCAGAGGCGTGAGTACGACTGACCGACCCAAAATTAGCACTGCTGGTGTGACGGTCTGCCTTTCAGTTTACCCTATCTCTTTAAGAGTGCTTAGAAATGTTGCTGTACTTTTGTTAAAAAAGTGACGCAAAACTGTGTAGAATCTTGGGAAATTGTACCTCTTTTCCGTTGTGATGTTGCTTGATGTGTTACTGCCACATGTACCCAGGAACCATGACAGAACCACAAAGTGGGCCATTATTCGCAGTTCGCAGTTGCGGTGCACCGCAACTCCACAGACGTTGTGTACTTTTTTATTGTCTTAACACCCACCTAGAAGCTAGTGGAGTTGCATGTTTTCCCAGTCCTCCTCACCTCACCGCCATTACTGTGGAGGTAGCAAGCGTTCCCTGGCTAACAAAGAACTGTCACACTGGCATGGCCCTCAATGCACACACTGTCCCATAGTGTTCTTCGGCACCTGAGTCCATTCACTGGCCTCCCACCAGGCCCAGAACCCCCGCGCTTGACTGACTACTTTGCAGCAACTCACACCTTTGGTCTAGCAGAAGTGATGTCATCTTTTCTCCTTGTGCTGAATGGCCGTTGTGTTGATCCCCAGGGACAAATCAGCAGCAGAAAAGAGGCGTCAGCTGATCCAGGAGTCCAAGTTCTTGGGTGGCGACATGGAGCACACTCACTTGGTGAAAGGGCTGGACTTCGCACTGCTGCAGAAGGTCGGTCACGGTTCGAGCTTGGCGTTCCTCACTGTCATGACATCAGCGCCACCACACACTCTCAAAGTCACACCTGGCTAGTGAAGGTAAAGATGTCCTCTTTCGCTACATGTTTTCAAAGTTGTCTCAAGGGCATTTAAGATTAGCCCTGGGCGTGAACTGTCTTTTTCTAGAATGAGTAAAAATACCAAATAGGTCACTGTGTTTTGGAGTGCAGTCTTAGAGGTCCTTAGTGGGTCTTCTAAAGTGCCAGAAAAAGAACTGGGACACAGAGAGCCAGAAAGTCAGTCCTCAGTTTATACATTAAATGTGAGTGGAGCTTGGTGAAATCTTTAAAATTTGTTTTTGTCCTGCTTTCAGGTGAGGGCTGAAATCACCAGCAAAGAGAAGGAGGAGGAAGACATGATGGAGAAAGTACAGAAGGAGGTCAAGTGAGCAGACCAAAACTTTGGAAAAAAAACTTTTATGACCCCCCCCCCCCCCCCCCCACCACCACCACCACCACCACCACTACTACCACTAGACTGAATCATAATTTTACCACCTTTTCTAAGCTGTGTCATTGATCCCCCAACACTGGTTAATTCATGAGTCTCTATTTTCTCAAAGATGCCCTCCTCTACTGTCTCATCATGTGTTGGTCCTTGTAAAACTTTTATATTACAGAAAAGATGACGATCCAGAAGAGAAAATCGAATTCAAGACCCGTTTAGGTAAGTGTTGCTTACTTCCCCCATTTAAGCGTTCCATAAACAGAAAGAATGGCTTCTGACAGGGGATGACAATATGAAATAATGTCTACTGTCAGTGACTGGTGGATACTCATAATAGTTATAGGGTCTCAGACAGAGTTAGGGGGACTATGTGGTGTAATGGTTTGGGAACTGATTTTGTAACCAGAAGGTAATAAAACTGTGCTGGGGCAATGCTAATGGTATTACTGAGGGTGGCACATCTGTGTATTTATTTGTTCAAGTTGGTGAAAGTGTGACAGGACTTTATGGCAATTGGTTCAGGTTGGTGAGAGTGTGATGTGTATATGTAGTAAACTGGTTCAGTTTGGTGAGAGTGTGGTCAGTGTATGTGGTAAACTGGTTCAGGTTGGTGAGAGTGTGGTGTGTATATGTAGTAAACTAGTTCAGTTTGGTGAGTGTGGTTGGTGGAGGTGGTACGCTGGTTGCTTATGGGGATGGGCTGTGAGAGGTACCCCACATTTCTGAGGGGGGGTCATCTGCTTTTGCCAGGGAGGAACATCTACCGCATCCTCTTCAAGAGCCGGCAGATGGAGCGCAACGAGCTCTTCCTGCCAGGACGCATGGCCTACATCGTGGACCTCGAAGACGAGTACGCCGACACCGACATCCCCACCACGCTCATCCGCAGCAAGGCAGACTGCCCCACCATGGAGGTCGGAGCTGCTAACTGGGCCCTGTTGTCATCTCACTCCATAGACTACTCTGACATCACTGCATACATTACACACTAAGGGCTCAATCTGTTCTGACTTCACTCTACACATTACACACTCTATCTAATGGTACAAATGGAGACATTGATTTGTAATTTAAGGCTATAAATCTTAGATTATAAAATCACAAAACTGTTCCTACAGTTTTAGATGAGAATGTGTAATCTAAAACTACAAATGCAGTTTAACATGGGTCTTGACGTTAATGTTTAATCTAAGACTACAATTTCAGACAAATATATATTATCTAACACTTCGGCTCAATCTAATGGTACAAATGAAGTCATTGATTTGCAATCAACAGACTACAAATCTTCGGTTTTAGACCTGCATGTGTAATCTAAGACTACATTTTTAGATATTAATGTTTAAACTAAGATTACAGTTGTAGCTGTTAATTTTAAATTTATTTTATTTAATCTATTATCTATTTTATTCTAAATTTACAGTTTCAGATATATGACTGTGTCATCTAAGACTGTGGATCACTACATGAGTGTGTAATTTAAGACAACAATTTTACACACGAATGTGTGTCATTACTTTAATGTATATCATTTCCCCCCAGGCACAGACCACCCTGACCACAAATGACATCGTCATCAGCAAACTGACCCAGATCCTCTCCTACCTGCGGCAGGGGACACGCAACAAGAGGATAAAGAAGAAGGAGAAAGGTGTGCAGCTCACCTGTGCAGGTGCACTCCTGCCATGTGCTGGAGTTTACACACCTGAAGTTTTTTTAGCATTCCTTTGGTGTTTTCTGGTTGCGTCCCTGAAGTTCATTCGGTGAATTGTAAAAATGTGATTTCAATCCAACTGATAAACCAAATGTCCATATCTCAGTATTCCCGTTTAACTGACTTCGAGATCCACTGTGGATGGCTGCCTTTTATTCTCAGGCAAACTTGATGAGAAGAAGGCCCCAGAGGTGGACATAAGGTCAGCCTAACCCTGTAACTTTCACTGCGGTTTTATTTATTTTAAATTTGTGAAAACAGTAGTTTTCCCTTAACAAGGATATTGATATTGCAGTACCCTTTGCCTAGAGTCTTCCAGCATGAAAATTGAACCCTTCCTTGCTCTTGCACAGCATATTTGATGACATCGGTGACTACATCCCCACCGCTGCCAAGCCGGTCCGCGAGAGAGAGAAGGAACGGGTTCGCTCGAAGGAGGGAGAGCGGGAGAGAGAGAGGGAACGAGAGAGGGACAGAGAGGATGAGAAGAGACATCACAGCTATTTCGAGAAGTCCATAGTGGATGATGGGGTAACACTGTCTCGAATTTAAACCTCCAGTCACACACTTCCTGCCTTCCCTAATTGATCTAATTTTGCCAATCAATCTGTCCATCAATTTTGATGACTTTTCCCACAAATGTTCAGTGTTATAAAGTGTTTTAATCAATACAACTAATTTATTTCCTGGTTTGTTTTCCCTGGCAGGCCGTTGATATGGAGAAAGGTGAGCATTCATGACCCTTCCTGGGAAGCGGGGCCCAGTTTGGTGTGATTGAAAAACTGTCTGTTCTAATATTGAGGTTTCGCTGATGGGTGACAGGTCCCAGGTCAGTGCTATTTAGATACAGCCTCTTCCAAACTGGAGTTTCCCTGTGGTGTTACAGGTCCTGGGTCAGTGAAGGACCAGATCAAGCTGATCAATGAGAAGTTTGCTGGAGCAGCAGGAGCCCAGTGGCAGGTCCAGGACACACATCCTTTCAGCAATCTCACCCACCCCCCCCACCCCCCCCACCCCCCCCAACTAGGCTGGAATGTACCAGAGATCCATGATGCACTTTCCTGACTTCTGCTTAAATCAGGGAGTGGGCCCAGTAGGATCTTTAAGGTTCTAGCTGGATGTCGTGGACACAATGTTCATGTTGCTAGATGTTTTAGTGGGGTTTGTACAACACGACCCCCTTCCCAAAACAATCTCCTAAATGATCTAGAGTAGTTCCCGTGTATCTGTGTGTGTGTGTGTGTGTCTGTTTGTGTGCGTGTGTGTGTGCGTACATGCATGCATGTGTGAGATTTCTACTGGTTCCTTTTTCCTTAACCATCTGGCACTGCAGGAAAGCGTCGCGAGGAGAAGCAGCAGCTTGGAGATTTCTTTGGCATGTCTAACAGCTACGCTGAGTGCTACCCTGCCACGTGAGTGCACCCTCTCTCTGGGTCCACCCTCACACCATGCTCTGGCTTTGCTTTACCTAACTGGGTCTGCTGCCATGAATACACTTCATAAAAATGCCTATATTGTCATTTAGCAGACACTTATCAAGAGCAATTTACACAGGTTACAGTTTTATCCATTTATACAGCTGGGTATTTATTGAGGCAATTGTGGGTTAAGTAGCTTCTTCACCCCAGTCCTTCAGACGGGGCCTGAAGACGCACCTCTTCAGACTCTACCTGGACTGACCCAGCACACAATTGCTGCCCCCCCGCCCATCAGTGCTAGTCGTAAATTGCTGTGCTTTTTAAATTGTGCTCTTAAATTTGTCTCTTGTTGCCGCCTTTACCCTAACGCTCATTGTGCCGTTTGAAGTTGTTGAAGTTTGCCGTTCGAAAGTGTATCGTACTAGTTGCCCTTTAGGCTGTAATTGTACAAATCTGATAGTACTGCGTCCTCAAACAGACCTTGCTCTCAGCTGAGAACTGTCTCATTGTGGAACTGTACACATCCTGTCCCCGTACTGTCGCTGTACCTACTGTATGCACTTTTGTAAGTCGCTTTGGATAAAAGCGTCTGCTAAATAAATAAATGTAAATGTAAATGTAAGTACCTTGCCCAAGGGTACAGCAGCAGTGCCCCAGCAGCCTTTTGGGCAGTGTGGCATAGTGGTAATATTTCTCTTACAAGGATAAAAAAGGAGCTTCAGCAATCCTGCTCCAGATAAATAGTGTCTGAAATACCAAACAGGAGCTGAAGCATATATGGTTATGAAATTAAAATGTCCTGCTCCTTACCACTATACCACACTGCTCACAAATGCCAGCCCCGTTAAATCATCGCTCTTTCTCACCTGTTGTACCTCTGAGCTCCCTCCTCATTGCTCTCACCCCTCTGTGTCCTGCTCTGGCCTCAGGATGGACGACCTGGCGGTTGACAGCGATGAGGAAGTGGACTACAGCAAAATGGACCAGGTGCGTGTCCGCCTGCCCCGAGCTGAGCGTGGGATAACCTCAGAAAGCAGAGCTGGCATTGCTCGCACAGCGTTCCCCTGGCTTTGTTGCAATAATGAAAAAGCCGAACACAGGTCACCTGTGTTGAGTTGCAGAGAGTGCAGGTGAGAGTGTGATTACTAACAGAGCGCTGGTTATGTGTGATTAGTTTAGAATAAAAGTGATGTATACTGATACTGTTACTGTTAGCAGTTACTGTTAGCACAGGCTGATGAATGTGTGTGAATATTTATAGAGGTTGCAAAGTGTAAAGTGTAATTAGTAACAGTGAGTAGAGATTGTGTGTGACTAGTAACAGGAAGTAGAGGTTGAGTGTGACTAGTAAGAGGAAGTTGAGGTTGAGTGTTACTAGTAACATGAAGTAGAGGTTGGATCTGATCAGTAAAAGTGAGTAGAAGTTGTGGGATTATTTACACTGGGAATGAGTTACATGGTACAGACTGTATGTCCTGTTTCCTGTGAGGCTGATGGGTTGGTTTGCTCTGTTCCCAGGGTAACAAGAAGGGCCCACTGGGCCGCTGGGATTTTGACACACAGGAGGAGTACAGCGACTACATGAACAACAAGGAGGCGCTGCCCAAGTATGGGTCATGGCTTACATGGCAGCTTGCACTCTCACTGCGTGAGCATCACTGTTTCATGTGCCTGTCAAATCCACATCCTCTGAGCCTTTTATTTCCTTTCCTGCTCTGTAAGGGACTGCTGTATCCATTGGCTTAGTGTCTTTACATTTTCTGTTAGACTCTTTGTTAGTGTATGTCTGTCTGTAAGTGATTATGTCTGTGTGCGCATGTGTTTGTGAGTGCATACATGTGCCTTAGTCTATCTGAGTGTGTACATGTGTGGGTTTGTGCATGCGCATGCATGTGTCTTTGTGTCTCTGTGTGTATGTCTTTGCACAACTGTTTGTGTGCATGTGTGTGTTTATATATCTGTGTGTGTGTGCGTATTTGTGTAACTGTCTGTATTTATGTGTTTGTGCGTGCATGTGTCTTTGCATATCTGTGTGTCCATGTGTCTGTGTGCATGTGTTTCTCACTGGTTGCTCTTTCCTTCTGTGTTTTTGCACATTATGCACAAGCTCCGTGCACCCACAGACCAGACACACCCGCAGCCTCCATGTCCCCAGAGCATTTCCTGTCTCTTGCTGTGAGGGAGGTCTGTGCTGGTTCAATAATCCCACCTCTCTCTGTCCGAGCCTTTAGGGCCGCCTTCCAGTATGGGATAAAGATGTCAGAGGGACGGAAGACTCGGCGCTTCAAGGAGACCAACGAGAAGGCAGAGCTGGACAGGCAGTGGAAGAAGATCAGTGCAGTGAGTAGAGTTTGAGTGGTGGTGCTGAATAAATGAATGGATGAATGAGTGAGTGAGTAAGTGCATGCAATTATTCATTGAACTATCCAACTATTCACTATCCATAGCACCAAAAATACATAAAACACAGATCTCAAAAGATGGGATATAATAAAAGATTTACAAACAAAGAAGGAGATTTTGCTCTAGAGATAGTCCGCATCTGTGGTTGTTGCAGAAGACCCATTGTGACATCAGCTGCACATGTTAGAATGTTCAGATTCTGAGTGTTCAGCCCATGTTAGTCAATGGGACATTTTTCATTTTAAAATTGTAAATACTGTATCTCAAAAAAGCGTTTTAGGTATTGACATAAAAAGCAATGCAGTCCAGCACTATCTGAAGATATTGACCAAGTTTGGTAAGTGTAGCTGAAAAGCTGTAGGCATTGCATACAGAAAACCAGATGGGATAGAAGATACAAAACAAGCACATGTTATGGCAGAGTGCACCAGTACCTCAGTATTTCTCTCAACTCCTATGAGCTAAACTCTCCTGAGATAGCAAAGTCAAGATAGTGCAGACTCTCCTATTGACATGAGAACGGGGGAAGAGGCAAATGTTCCTTTGATTTCTTTCTTGCTGTCATGATAAATTACCTGCCCACTTACCTGGCCTCTTTTAAGATGTCTTTCTCCTGTAAGCAAGGTCTTGGAAAGCATGTGCTATATTTTGTTTTTCATTTTTATTTGCATATGAGGGAATAGCCAACATATAGAAAGAGTGCTTGAAAGAGTTCATAAAAGTATACCTGCTACTGGGAAGTATCTGTTTTGTTTTGCTATTCATTTTTTCTTCACATGAATGGATGTCCAATGCATGGATTTTTTTTTACACACAAGAAATGATTGTTAAAATACAGTATATTTGAATGAGAGAAAAAGAGAGAGATAAAATGTCTTTGTATTAAGATATATTAAGAGGAGATTAATTGTGTTTTCTGAATGTGGTACACTTGACAAAGTTGAAAAGCCCTTCTCTAGATTATATGCAATATGACAAGTCTTGTTTGGCTGAAATACCTGTTTTCATTTTAACTGTCTTACATTCTGAATGTGTCTGAATTGCTGCTGTTTGTGTGGGAAATGATCATTTTGGTAATTTTGCACTCTTTTCTTTTGCAGATCATTGAGAAGAGGAAAAAGATGGAGGCGCAGGGGTTTGTAACCTTCGGTGTTGTCCTCTTCTGTTTTAATGTGCTCACCTTTCGGCAGGGGCCCCCTAGATGTTGGGGGTGCGGCTACAGGTTGCTATGGGTGTCAAAAATTGGCTGTAAACCCAAGCAGCTGACAGTGCATTTCACATGAAACAGCCTTGCGAGGTCATGAAGTATTGCCTAAACCTAAATATATATGTATGCATCATAATGTAAGCAGGCACTATGTAGTGCAAACTCAAGGCCCCTTTGGTGAGGAAAAAGGTGGCAGCAGTGGAAAAGAGCTACATGCTTTGAATAGGAGCAGTAGTAGCTAAATGTTGCATGTCTGGGCCTTAAGGTTTTGGATCGAGTCATCACAGACATATGGTCACGTTTTAGTGCAAAAACTGGACTTTCGGAATTTTGAATTAGGAATGTGGTTGTCCCAGAACAGAATAGCTCGGGCCACTTGTACAAGTAAAAGCCCTTAGGTTCCTTTGCTATTGCTGATGTCATTATACATATGGGTTCCATAAATCAAATAAAAATGTGTTTTTTGTTTCAGGGTTGAAGTGAAGAGACTGAAATACTGAAGATGTTTGACTTATTTGTACGTCTTTTATGATGTGTTATTTCACCGACCAAACATTTTAATTTCATAACCATATATGCTTCAGCTCCTGTTTAGTATTTTAGACACTATTTATCTGGAGCAGAATTGCTGAAGCTTTTTTATCCTTGTAAGAGAAATATTACCACTATGCCACACTCCCCAAAAGGTTCCTGGTTTGAATCCCTGCTGGGCACTGCTGCTGCACTTTTGGGCAAGGCACTGAACCCACAATTCTGCTAAATGGCAATAATGTAATGTAATATAAATATGAGTGGAAGAGTTAGATCATGGTTTTCAGGAGCTTTGTACATAAAAAAACATTTTCTCTTACAGGAAAGTTTGATCTTATTGCATTAGACTCAATAAACATAGCATACTATTGCAACAGTATTCCTCAAATGTGCAGCAGTGTGTCTTTATTTATGCCTTAGGCTTTTCTCCTCATTTTAGTCATTGCCAATGTGGGTACTGTCGTCTTTCCATTGTTACAGCTGCTGTCCTCAGCTGAAGGGTTGGGGTGTAGCAATCCTCTGATAAACCCACAAACTAACCGAGACTGATTTTCACGCTGTACTTGAGAGCCAGTGAGCTAAGCCTCTATTGAGGGTGTATATTAGTCACAGTTCCATGATAACACAGCGCAGGAAATCTCTGAAACCACTACATTCCATAAGCCTCGTTAGCGCAGTAGGTAGCGCGTCAGTCTCATAATCTGAAGGTCGTGAGTTCGATCCTCACACGGGGCATGAAGCTTTTTAGTTCATGTGTTTGTGAACAATAGCCCAAAGAGGAATATCACATGCTTGATACACCCTCACACTTCTGTGCGAATCTCCATTTCAAATAACTGAACTTGACACCTCTCTCAGGTCTGACCTCTCTGGCCGGGTCAGACCGCTGTCAAAGCCGAGACGGATCTCAGTCTGCAGGTACAATTTTTGATGTGGCGTAAATTCCTAACCACAAAAGCAGTGACGAGATTTTTTTCCGGCCATTTACAGGGGCCTCGTTAGCGCAGTAGGTAGCGCGTCAGTCTCATAATCTGAAGGTCGTGAGTTCGATCCTCACACGGGGCATGAAGCTTTTGTTCCCAGTGTTTGTGAAAGAGTTTCACCAAGCGGAAAAGGCTATTTAAACGTACTGCAGATGAAAGTCGCGTGGAGAAATGGACAACACACAACTGTTTGATTGTTATGTCACTTGAATAATCATCTGGGATTGATAGCCCTTTATTCAAGCAGTTCCACTTATTCAAAATCGTGCTGAAAATGTGAAAATGTGCTGCCTGTAGCTATAACTACACACTGATGACTTCTAGGCCGATCGCCATTTGAAACAACCTTAGTTGCCACTGGTCTTATTTTTTGCATACATGTCCTTACCGTCTGGGATGCTCTGTTTACATAATCCAGGTGAAACCCCCTGGGTTTTTGGCTGCTGTAATTTCCATTACCTATGCGAATTGTAAACGCAAATTGAGAGGTTCTTTGGAGGGGTCGTGTTCACGATAAGTGGGCCAAAACTGAGAATGATCGGTCAGACGGTAGTGTTTTCATGTAACATGTAATATGAGATGTATCAGGAATAACCACTAGAGGGCAGTAACAGTATAGTCTATATTTAATAAAAGGTCCCTATGTATTGCAGATGGTTGTCCTTGTAACTGTAAGTGTACAGTAGTAAAGGCAATTAATTCACACAGTACAGCATCCAATCCTGAATTGTCTGTACAACGGAAATGCCTGTATTTTTACTGCGTCGATACTCGTATTGAATTGGTCTGGTGAATGGGAAATGACGTCATACTTTCACTTAGGCTAGGAGCCTCGTTAGCGCAGTAGGTAGCGCGTCAGTCTCATAATCTGAAGGTCGTGAGTTCGATCCTCACACGGGGCAGAACACTTTTGTTATTGTTTATACCTACTTTATTTAGTAGGATATACCTATTAAAATGTCCTGCTTTTAAAAGACCCGTCGACCCAGATAAAGTTGAATGTGGGACATTCAGGCAAATTCGTTAACACATAAATACACATTGCACAAATCCAAAATGTATTGTGACAGAACTGCACTCATCCGTACATGTCATGTCTCGAACTGTATTGTCTGATTAAATTGCTTGATTATTCAAGTTAATAAACGAAATGCTCCTACACGTGTTTCAGATGCCTCGTTAGCGCAGTAGGTAGCGCGTCAGTCTCATAATCTGAAGGTCGTGAGTTCGATCCTCACACGGGGCACGAAGCTTTTTGATCTAAGGAAAATATAAAATGCGTTTAATGATGTGTTGGACAAGGCAAAAAATCTATACAACTTGTAAAGCTGGTGGCCGACTTTCGCTGTTCACCGAGTATGTATCCCTGGCTCTACATACATAAAAGGTGCCAGTGCCTGTCGTGTTGATTTAATTTTTATGCGAAATGAATGTTTTCAAAACACCTTGTGCGTTGTCCAGTTGTCTCTTTATGAAAAGGCAATTTTGTACAGATAGGAAACCAGCTAGAAATGGTTAAGATAAAGCATGTTCCGACGGCAAGTATTCACTTAGCTAAGTAGTTGGCTAACTTTTTCTGGCTAATTTTGACAAAGGTCCTGGAAGACGCATTCAATCATCGGGTCATAATGCTTTCCCCAGTGTATCATTACACGCCTGGATTCGATTACATCGGAGTATAATTTAAATATTAACGTTATTTTGTACGATGCATTCGTAGTTCATACTTTAATATGAGCGTTCATATTTTAAAAATCGCGCTGACGGTATTTGATATTTTAGGTCCTGTCGTGACGTAACACATACAATGATGGCGGCTCCCATGGTAAGAGCACGAGTTTTTCTGAGAGATTAATTATTTTGATTTGGACATGTTTAGCTCGACATATCTTAGCATACGATTTATTTTCCAAACTACGCTAATTTCTTTCGTCTTCTGTTGTCTGTTAGGAGGAAGTTGAAGCTGCGGCGCTGTCGAATGAAACGGATTCTCTTGAAAAAGACACAAACGCCGTGGAAGAGGTAGCTTACCAGCTAGCTCTAGCTGGATCGCACAAGCAACATGTAGATATTACCTAGAAGTGCACCAGTTCTTATTAGTAATATCGTATGTAAGATGCTGTAGGGCATAATGCCAGTGCGAGTTCAGGGAGACATCGAGCAAATTATATGCATACATACTTGTCGCAGGAAGAAGATCATACCGAGGAACCAGAGGAACCAAAAGAGCCAAGAGTTCGGGAGACCCCCGAGGACATCCATTTCGAAGCCATCGTCAACACCCTGGCATTTCATCCAACGCAAGACATCCTTGCCGCGGGGGACATAGATGGAGATATCTATGTGTAAGTATGGCTCGTGTATATTGTTACCTGCTTCTGGAAACAAGACGATATAATTATTATTACCATAGCTATAACTGGAGAATGTGGTATAGTTTTGTTTTTCATTGAAGTGTCACAGTTGGTGATCTGACAGGACACGGACTCCCAATGCATCACTTTCGTGTAAAAGCTCGGGTTTAAAATACGTCACCGGTATACTCTTCAGGTACTCATACTCTTGTACAGAGGGCGAAAACAAGGAGCTGTGGTCCTCCGGTCATCACCTCAAGTCCTGCCGCCAAGTCGCCTTCTCTCAGGATGGACAGAGTGAGTGAGCCAGCTATGCAGACGAACATGTTTCCGCATGTTCAAGCTGTTAAATATTAATATCAAACCAACGACATGCCCGCAAAAGAGGCTGTGCATGGTTTTGAATCTCCGCCCTTCTCTCTTGGCCAGAGCTGTTCAGCGTGTCCAAAGACAAATCGATTCACATCATGGATGTTGAAGGGGGGAAGCTGGTTACGCGTATTCCTAAAGCACACAGGTGAGACCTCAGTGTGTTGAGTAATTGTAATCTACATAATCACCTCGTATTTATTGCAGTGGGTTATTATTTACACAGAACTAGATCTTTATATAGCATATGGTGGCTTAGCAGTGTATTCAGCTATTAACGTCAGACTCATTCCCTTGTCTAAACCCCACTGGTCTCTCTCCCCCAGTGTTCCCATCAACGCCCTGCTGCTGGTGGATGAGAACCTGCTGGCTACCGGGGACGATGGTGGGACCCTGAAAGTGTGGGACATGCGCAAGGGGACAGCCTTCATGGACCTGAAACACCACGAGGATTACATCAGCGGCATTGCCATCGACCAGGCCAAGAGAACCCTGCTCACCTCCAGGTGAGACAGAGGAAGAGCCGGAGGAGAGAGAGGAGATTCTTTAGATTGGCAGGTCATTACCTGGATAAAGTTATGTGTGACTGTGAGATCTGCAAATGATTAGTTCTGCCTTTGGCTTCGCAGTGGCGATGGAACGATGGGCGTGTTCAATATCAAGAGGCGTCGCTTTGAGCTGCTGTCAGAGTTCCAGAGTGGAGACCTCACCTCAGTGGCCATCATGAAAGTGAGTCATTTCCTTTGTGACAGAATTGCTACCCACAGCAGGGAGTCAATGTGACTGACTGCAGCAGGGAGTCAGTCCCTCTGGCTGCTGCAAGGAGTTAGTGTTTTTAGCAGCTGCAGTGAGTCAGTGCCTCATCTTGAAACTAGAAGGTTGTATGTTCTAATGCCCAGGTGAAACCCTGTGGTATCCCTTAGCAAGTCATTAACCTAAAATACCTGTCTGCATGAATGTATGTTGTCTGAAGAGTCATCTTTATACACTGCCCTGGATTAGCACAGCTGCTAAAAACATTACAATAAATTGCATTCTATCCTGATCTCAGACCATTATACTCCAAATTCTTCTTAGGAGCATGACTTTTATCTCCTATATCTTTAGGCATAATTTGTCCCTGCTTTATTTTACTCATTAATCTCATTGGTCTGTTTCTCAAATTACTGTTGCCATCACCCATGCATAGATACAGATGTGACACTAATGAGCATTGAGATCCAAGCTTAATACAGGAGCTGTCCAAACATTGACTGCTGATATCCGCCCCCCCCCGTGTCCCTGCAGCGCGGTCGCAAGGTGGTGTGTGGCTCCAGTGAAGGCACCATCTACATCTTCAACTGGAACGGCTTTGGCGCCACCAGCGATCGCTTCGCCGTCAGGGCCGAGTCTGTGGACAGCATCGTCCCCATCACCGACAGCATCCTGTGCGCCGCCTCCATGGACGGGGTCATAAGGTCAGAGGTCACGCTGGCGCGCTGACGGAACGTGGGCCGCAGCAGCGCTGCTAAAGAGCAGTAGTCTGTTCCCGCCAGATCCTCCTTGGCTTTACCTGGCCCAGACAATTAATTAGCTATTCGCAATTGGGCATTTCTCAAAACATGCTGCAGTATTTTGCAGAAGTCTGACCTTCTCTTGTGATTCATCATTTTGCAGAAATGCAAGGAAGGTCAGATTACAGTAGAGTGTTCAGCCAATGAAGTCATTTAAGAACAGAGGAAATAACAGGTATGGTAAAGAGCTGCATGCAGAACACTCTGGCCTCTCCATTATCCCTTAGATGAAAACCTCTCTCAGGAAGGACATACTGGGGCCCTGTCCAGGAAGGCCAGCGTGTGTCTGCTTCTGGGCCCAGATGAGTTCGGTTTATCCCTAGCAGAGCCATAGTGAGAGAGGGCCCAGACTGAGGCTTGCAGCTGCCACACAGAGCACTGAGAAGCGATTCATTACCCGACGGGTAGGCTGAGAGCAACCAATAGGGGCAGTAAGGAGGTGTTGGTCCAAACAAATTGGTGTCTTGGATTCTTGTGTGATACTGACCTGAAAAAAGTTGACACTGGCTCACAATTGACCTTCCCTTTCCCTTGGTCTTATTATTTTTTTGTGTGTGTGTGTGTTGGTTTTCCGCAATAATCAAAGGAGATTTTTCCCCTGTAGATATAAAGTGTAAGTTTGTTTCGTAATAATATTGCACATTAACCCTTCTCTTTCCCCAGGGCGATCAACCTGCTTCCAAACCGGGTGTTGGGCAGCGTGGGGCAGCACGTAGGCGAGCCCATCGAGCAGATCGCCCGCTCTGGCGACGCCCACTTCCTGGCCAGCTGCGCCCATGACCAGCGGGTGAAGTTCTGGGACGTCTCGGGCCTGCCGGACATGGTGGTCAGTGACTACCGGCGGCGGAAGAAGAAGGGGGGCAGCCTGAAGTCGCTCAGCGGGAAGGCCTTCGGGGCCGGGGACGACTTCTTCTCCGGCCTGCTGGAGGAGACGGAGGAGAAGAAAGGGGAGGAAGAGGAAGAGGAGGAGGAGGACAGTGACAGTGACAGCGGGAGCGATTAGGACTCGTGTGGGTGGGTGTTCGGCAGTGATCCATGGACCGGACCACTGTGCGGGCTGTTGGGTTTTCGACAGGTGGTGCTGACGTTTGCAGATGGCCCCGGCGCGTTGGAGACGGCCTGAGCAGACCGCTGAGCTCGCTGAGCTGGTGCAACCGCTGTGTTGCTTGAGCGGTTTCTGGGATAGTGTCTGAGGGAAGCACACTGTTATGCTGTAAATACTACATAGTACTTCATTGATCGTACTTTTGAAAACCCATGTAGAGTCTCTTTGAAAAGGGCCCTGAATTTGAGGATGCTTGATTTAAAGTCGGGACTGATGTAATCCCAGCCATGTGTGACCCCGAGTGCAGAGGTGAGGGTGGCGAGTCCTGCTGTGTGTGCTGGAAAAGAGTCTCTTTGTGGAGTCTGTAAATCCAGTGAGCGTCAACCCAGAGAGGGCTCCAACAGAAGCCAGGAGGGAACACAGGAGAGGGGCCGCTGTTAATCAAGGGGTCAAAGGTCACTCCACCAGAGGAATGGAGCTCTCCTATAACTGAAGACACACCCCTCCCCACAAACTGGGCACCAGGATTGCTGGATGTGTGTGTGTGTGTGTTTGTGTGAGTGTATGTGTGTGGTTGCAGTACTATGTATGTATGTAAGTGTGAAGTTGTGCAAATCTACAAGAATGTGTGAGTAAATGGACATTTAAGGAAAATCCTTTCTGCAGCAGTGTCAGCAGTTTTGATGCCAAGCTGACCAAAGTAGACGAATAAATATATTAATGTTGGAACCCTATATATTTATTTTTTCCTTGTTTTAATGGCTCAGATGTTACTGTGTGAAGGGGCATGTCAGTGTCAGAGGCGGGGTTGTGAAAGCTCTCTCCTCTAGCAGAGGAACATTGTGTCTTCCTTATCTGTGATCCCCCCAGGAAAGAGATAAAGGGATCATAAATGTTAATGTCCTTGCCCTTCACAAAGACAGCTTTCAGGATGAGGCCTTGACAGAGGGACCAAAAATGATCCAGCAGAGGTATACTTTATACTAATTTAACAAAGCCTTTAAACTAATCCCCTGCTTTGCCGTGAAACATCACTTTAGGAAATATGAGCCCTATCCTGTATGACTGCAGCAGGCTGGACAGGAGTGCTTTTAGTGATTTTGAGGTAAAGATGGCCCTGTACCAAACTGCCCCACCCTTAACAAAAAGAAAACGCAACTAAGTGTCTTTGGGAAATCTTCCAAAATGACAGAAAAATTGCATCATTGTGGCTCTGCAGCAAGAAAGGGAGTAAAGCAGGGCAGGAAGTAGAAAAAAAATTTGTTCCCATTTGGAGACCTCTCAGCTTTGCTCCAGCTGGAGAGCTCCACAGAAGCAGGGAGGCAAGGATGAACCAGGTCTGTACTGTATGCTGTCATGGGGGGCGGGGGACCTCAGTGGTTGAAAGGTTGCCGGTTCAATTCCCTGCTGGGTCACTGGCATTGTACCCTTAGGCAAGGTACTTAACCCCTGCCACAAAAAAATTGTCTCAGTAAATATCCGGCTATATCAATGGATAATATGTAAGAAAAAAACAGTAACTGATGGAAGTTGTTTTAGGTAAGAGCATCTGTTAAATGGCAGTAATGTAATGTAAATACATGAAAGGAAACTCCCCTTCTCCTCCTCCTCCTCACTTTTATGGCAAAACTAGGGGGTGCTTATTTAAAATACAGAGCCATTCTGTATTCCTCATCTGGGAGCATAGGTCACACAGCACAATGCCAAGGTTATAGCTGCACAGAGTGGGTACTGTTTGTACTAAATAGATTTGTGATATACATTTTGCTCTCCACTCAAGTTAAAAGGCCTGGTTTACTCAACATTTTAAGTTGTAGATTATGCATCTCGGATGAACCTCCTGCTCAACCTTGCAGAGGTTGATCTTAAGACATCCTCTTGACCTTGACCTGAAGGAAAGTCTCACTCACATGTCATGTGTCTGTGCATGGAAGACTGCTCCAAATTCCTCCCCTGCAGCTCAACATCAGCAAGAAAACTTGGATGTAATTGTTGTAGGGCCTTTTGTTATAGCAAAAACAAGAACAACTACATAGCAAAATGAAAAGAAAATAGCTATATGAAAGTTTGAGCTGCATGTGGTTACTCTGTGAGTTAATGCAAAAGAGACTTATCCCGCAGTAAAATGTGTTTTACGCCACCACACCATCATCCTCTTAATCTCCCTCTCTGATAAATTTACATACTTTCCTCTGAAGGTTCCCATCAGTGTCACCCCAGCCCCCCTTTTTTAGTACTATTTTATTACATCTTTGGACTGAGGATACATTAAAATGTGAGCTGCTGATTTCTGAATTCGTATGTATGTGAATACAAGCGGTTACTGCAATATTGCATGTGTATGCGAGTGTGTTAAAGGTTTATGAAGAGAGTCCATACACTGCATGAGAGTGAGTTGTTCTGGATTGGTGGAGGGCAGGTGTGTGAGTGAGTGTGATGACTGCAGCGTTCTGTGGGTCATTAGGCTCCTTCCTGCAGGGCAGCTCAAGGCATTTCCTCTTTCACATGCTTTTAAAGAGCTGATTAATGGTGCTCACTCTGCAGTGATTGGATGCAGTCTGACACCTGCACACGAGGCGGAAGGCTACTGGAGGCTTTTGCAATCAGGGTGAAACCCGGCGCAGCGCTGCCACACCTCTCTCACACCAATTAGGCAGTTTCAACCCAATCAGAGCAGAATGTCCGTACTCGCCTGCAAGGGGGCTCAGATCTCAGCCTGTACCAGTGTGTCTGCAGCGAGTAGCAGGGGCTCACAGCATGGAGTTGGCATGGCCGAGTTAAACCCTGGCACATTTTGGACTAGCGGCCAGAGGATGCTGCCCTTGAAAGAGTTTTTGTTCTGTCTCAAACTCACTGAGTGGCCCCCTCCAAACTAGTGGCAGTACTCTGCATTGCAGAAATAAAAAACGAGTAGCACTAAGAGCACGGTGTGTTTCAGTTAGCCCGAAGAGTGCTTACAGCATATTAAAGTGAGCACAGAGCTAAACCGTGATCCCTCAATGCAACATTAATTAATGCATAAAGTTAACACAGGCCATAACTCATAAGGAGAAGATTAACTTGCATAGTATTACTTCACTTACTGTGAGCAACTAAAAGAGATGCATCACGATATCAGTGCACCGATGTGCACCAATCAAAAACTGCAGGAAGTGGCTTACAGCTGATAAGACTTTCCCATTGTCAGACAGAACATACAGAAAGAAGTGTATCAGCGTATCTGTAGACCATGTGGTCATGTGATGCAGCACAGCATTCTGGGATACGAGCAGAACAACATTTTGGCACCAGATGTTAGAAGGGCAAGTCAGTCGTATGTCGTATACTCACACACACAGACCATCACTAACGGCCATGTAAAAATACATCACACTGCCAAGCTTTGACATACATAATGTATTTACATGCATATATTTAATGTATGCCGTGCATGTAAGACAAGTAATGTGAAAAGCATTGTGGTATGACATGTATACAAAGATAAAGCAAGAGACACCAGCAATTATAGTTGTGCTTCAGCTGAAAGGATAGGTCAGAACCTTTTGGAACTCCCCCGAACATATAAGAAAGAGTTACAACGTCTGAACATATGCATTCTCAGCTGTGAGGGCTTGGGGACAACATTTATGTTATCATTATAATGGAAACTTATTTCAAAATATTCTACAGTAATGTAGAATATGTATGTGCCCAGACTAATGACAAACACCTACAGTGGGAGTGGACAATAATACAACAGACATACAAGCAGTACAAAGGCTGGGAACAGGTGGCAGAATTGTTAGCAATTTTTGTAAAAACCCTTTGGTAGCTGGTTAAAATTATACATAAAAATGGTTTCTTTGATGTGATTTGTATTTTTTTATTTCACAGAAAAATCGCATTAGCACATTTCAACAATGATGGTAAAAAAACAAAAGAAGCTGACCTTACAAGCTTTCAAAAACATAATCACTCCAACATGAATACAGTTTCATAATACCTTTTTTAATATTTAAGATGTTTTGATAGGATAATTGTAAGCATAAACCTACATGAGTTGGCTGTAAAATGTACCTTTCATTGATTGAAGGTAATAATATGCTTGGCTAAGTCACTTTCTTTATACTTATTCACACATTCATTGATTATTACTTAGTTGGTTCCTCTGTTATCATCGCTACCATCTCCATTCCTGAAGTAACAGGCTGTTGTTCAGCTGTGTGCTTCTGTGTCAGGGGCAGGTCATCATCAGGGTGACACAGGTTAGACAAACGCTGTGGGAAACAGTTTGTATTACAACATTTACAACATGCATTTAGTGATTTTTAAATTGTACATCATGCTTTATGCATCTTTAGCTTTTCAGGATGTCAATTAAATTACTTATTTCTTGATTTGGCAGGAAAGCCTGTGTTAAAGTAGGTTTTTGTAGATTTAAAGTAGGTTACTCTACATTGTTTTAGATTGGGTCATGATATGTTTACTGTATGGGTAATATTACCATTATATACCATTATACCACCTACATCTGTATATTATTTTCCAGTCATCTTCGGTATTTTCTCACTTGTGAATGCTTGTATATATTGCTCTCACCTGTTTCATGGTGCCTCTGGCAGTGCAGAGCTTGAGAATCCCCCAGCATGGGACCATCACAATGGAAGACAGTGCCATTAGCCAGCCCAGTGTGTATGCCCAGTCAGGGTACACATACCAGTGGTTAAAGGTAAGGGGCTTGTACTTCACAAAGTAGAAGATGAGTGAACCCTGATGAGGAGAGAGAATGTCAGGGAGGGTGCTCAGTAATATGCTTATGCTATGGTGGATCTAGACAGTCTACATACCCTTTCAAAATATCTTGTTTTTATTGCCTTGAGCCCTGAAATGAAAACCCAATCAATTTTTTCCGCTTTCATTTGGACATCTTAACCCACAACATCAAAGTAAAACGAAAAGGCAACACATTTCTGATTGTGAAAATAGAATAGAAAAACTAGAACATATTGGTTACATGAGTTTACACACCCTTTGTAATGGGAGTTAATAATTGGGAGTTAGTAATTATGCTCAGGTCTAAATATTCACCATTCAAATCCACTTCACCTGTGATCCACTTCACTGGTGACAAATTGATGTGATTTGACTTAGTTCCAGATAAAATCAGCTGCTCCTATAGGGTTTCTCAGTATGTTTCCTTGTTTCTTAGCGCATGTCAGTGTAAGAAAACAACTATGGGCAATTAGGAAATACCAAGACATCTCTCAGCTCTAATTGTAGAAAGGCACAGATCTGGAGAAGGCTATGAAAAGATATCAAAGGCCTTAAATATATCATTGAACACAGCAAAAACCATAATCGAGAAATGGATTAAATATGGCACCACCAGGACCTTGCCTAGATCAGGTTGTCCCTGTCCCAGATGGATGACTGTGTAAGGAGGAAAATAAAAGGGCTGCAGGACTTCATGGCATATGCACATAGCAATACTTTAATGTGCTCCCCACAATTCTTAGCTGTAGGGTAAGGAGACAAGATGGAAGCCACAAAGATGAACATCCACTCTCTTCTGAATTACACACTGGATATCCTGTTGCCATGTGGAAAAAGGCCTTGCAGTCTGGCAAGACTAAGGCAGCCTTAATTCCAAATACAGCCCATCAGCCTAAAAACACAGTCCCTACTGTTACACATGGTGGTAGCAGCATCATGCTATGGGGCTGTTTTTCTTCAGCAGGGACAGGAACTCTGGTGAGGATAGAGGAGAAAAGGAATAATGCAAAACAGCAAAAGATCTTAGAGAAAAACCTGAAAAAGCAGAAGACTGGGAAGAATTTCACCATCAACATGACAATGACCCAAATCCACAGTGGAATGGATAAAAAAGGAAGATCAGTGTCCTGAAATAGCCCAGTCAGAGCCCTAACCTAAACCCCATTTAAAATCTTTGGATTGACCTAAAGACAGCTGTTCATAAGCAGTTCCCTTGCAATTTAAGTGAAATCAAACTCTGGAGGAATTCAAAGAGGAATGGAAGAAAATTCCAAAATCGAGATTTGAGAAGTTGGTAGAGACTTATCAAAACAGACTCGCTGCAGTTATCTAACACCAACCATTACAAATTAAGGGTGTGCAGACTTATGCAGCCAACATATTCAAAGTTTCTATATTTTTCTATATTTCTATACTTTTTTTAAAAAAAACTGAAGCATTTGATTTTTACTCAGATATTGTTGCTTACAATGTGTAAATAAAATTAAAAGAAGTCTGACTTCATTTGTCATGATTTCAGCCTTTAAGACACCAAAAACAAGACATTTGCTTTCTAGATCCATTGTATATACACATCTATAGTATACTACCAAAATGGTGTAAAGACATGAAAGTGGGAGTTACATGGTGGGACAGGTAATGTGAGATGGCACCCTCCTACGATGATATTTGACAGTATTTAAAATCATCTGCATTGTGTGAAGGAAACACAATATTTGGTCTCTTATTGAACACAGAAACCTTTGTGTTCCATTTGATATGCTGTTTACCAACAGTGATCATAGACTTGGCTGTATGGAAGGTTTCTTCCGTTGTATTCAATAGATTCTATTCTGGCATAATTTAAATTATGCAAGGATAGTTTTTTATTGTGTGGTGTGGTGATAGTTGCTGACACCTGATAGCTGATGACATCTGTATTTTCCTTGTGTATTGTTAAAGTACAAAATTTTTTATTGAAACATGTCATTTTATGGGGCCAGTGTGTGAATGCTTGAGTGGCAAATATTCACCTCTGAGAGCTTCCATTTTAACCAAGACAGGCAAACATAACTCCTATGTCTATTCATCAAATCTGCCTTTCTGTTTGTCTGCTAAAGTGTACAGGTGTGTAAGCTTTTGTGGATACTCTAAATTTAATTCTTAATGGACATGTGTTTTCAGAATTTATTGCATGACAGTGCATAACACATGCACCATTAGTACATATTCATGAGAGTTTCTGTAAAAGAACATACAGTATATGTCCTGCAGCAGAGAAAGGCAGAGAAAGAGTAACTCACAAGGGACACTAAAGGGGTGAGGTAGCGCCAGCAGAATTTGAAGAGGGCATTAGGGCGCACACCAGCCATGTCCTCAATCACATCATATAGGTGGTCTGCCCCTGACAGTGCACAGAGACAAGCAATGTAAGTATTCAGTGATCAGACAATCTGAACATCATCACTTTCTCAGTAAAAACCTACAGTAAGAATTGTTGTATGTGGTGGCTATATGGTTGTACTGAAATCCAGAGGTCCAACAGACTCTTGTACCAACCAGCACTATTCCTTATACTCACCAAAGACCCAGCCCACAGTCAATGACTCAAATATGGTAATGGAGAGTAGGCAGACCCCATTACTGCCATAGTAATCAATGAGCTGGAAAACATACATCCCACCCTGGAGGGGAGGAGAGAGAACAAAGGAGGGCATGAGTTTGAATGAGAGGAGGAATACAGTCGTAGTCCTGTTGTTTCTGTATAGTGGCACTTTGGGCTGTTGAACCCACATGACCTCTCACCTCTGTGACCATGAGCAGCCCAGTTAGGAAGCAGAAAACACAGAAGAACAGCAGGAAGATCTCTCTGCCTCCCACTCTGCGCAGCAACGCAGGAAACAGGTCACTCACTGAAGTTATAACCACCTCTACTGACACAAACTAACAGAGAGAATGAAAGGCAGGTACAGTATGTTTGAGAGCAGCTGAGACAGGTTAATATTACTTTGCTTTATGTAAACACCTCGATGTAATTTTTTATGAAAACCTTTGCTCATTCACCATTGGTTTCAATGCTAAACAGTCTAGTATCACCAGAAAACCCATTGATTGTCATTTTCAGAGTAGCTAATTTTAACCCTATCAAAATCACACCATGCTAACACAGCAGAGAATATTAAGTAGGTTCCAATGTATTTATGTGCAAAAAGGTTCACAAAGACAGGTTAGATGGTGCCTGTGTGTTTAGCCTTGAAGAGGATGGGTGACCTATGCATGACAGCTGAACAAGAGAGAGAGACAACTCAGGTTACAGCCAAGTAAGACAATGGGTAGTTTCAATGCAGCTGAAGTTTTACCTGGGTGTCCAGACCAAGAAGAATAACCATGATGAAGAAACAGGAAGCCCAAATTTGAGGGAAGGGCATCATGGCTGTTGCTTGGGGGTATGCAATGAATGCCAGACCAGGGCCTGGTGAAAAGTCACAGGCAGAGAAGAGGGAATGGATAACTTCAGAATAAATTCATTAAAAGATAAATTGAGAGATTTACCAACACAACCTGACTGCAGACCCCTAATGGGTGGATGGTCATGTATCAACAGATTTTGAGCACTATCTCTAGCTGCTGTAATAAGTCATTGCTAACAAAATCGCCTTCCACTTGACTTTACTTTCACCCTACCTTGTGTTACCTTGTTCATTCTTTATTATCCATCTTCTTTGTTTTATTAGCATTACATTTTTTCTCCCACCTTCTTTTCCTCCCCGTGTTTCCTGCCACATAAAAACAGATTCAAAGCCTTGCTGAATGTGCAGTACCTGACTCTGCTACCTTCTCAATGGGGACACCCAGTTCATGTGCCATGAATCCCAGCACAGAGAACACTGCAAACCCTGCCACAAAACTCGTTCCACTGTTCAGCAGACACAGCCAACAGTCCCTGCAATAGAACCATCGCTGTATTAAAATACCTGGGCTCTTATGGACAGGGCACATTATTAAAATATGTATTAATCTGAAACAAAATGAAGATGTCCATGGTTGAGTTTTTTTTTTTTCAAAAAGAATGGATAATGGACAATGGATAAAACACATTTTATGCTCTTAAGCCTTTTATTTAAAAAACTGAATTGTTGAACAATATTTGTGTGGTTGGAGCTGATAAAAGTCTTTTGCTTTTTTCCTATTATTTACACAAATATGTCACAAAAAGAGGGATCTCACTTATAGCAGTTGTTACTATAGGTATTGTAGCTGCCTAGTACTGTCAGAGAGCCTGCTCCAATACTGTAGGAGAAGAAAATCTGAGCTCCAGCCTCCATCCACACCTGCAGAGAGATCACAAACTATTGGCCTGTGAGTTCCAACACATAAAGACATCAGTGAGGAACATCAAATGCCCATTAGAGGGCAGTGTTGAACAGCCCCATCGCCCAGATTTCCCAGCGGCACATGTACCTGTGGGTCAGCAAGACGGGCTGGGTCAGGGTAGAGGTAAAATACTATCCCCTGCAAAGCCCCAGGTAAAGTCAGTCCTCGCACCAGCAACACCAACAGCATCAGGTATGGGAATGTGGCTGTGAAATACACCGCCTGGAGACAGAGGTATGTTACTTTTCAAGAGGGTGAGTATACTTTGTGCAGTGAAAGTTCGACCAGGCCATCATGTATTTTATTTGACTCTCACCAGTTGTGAACTTCTGAGATTCAAACATCATACCTGTATTTAATCAACAACTGGCTTGAAAGAGAGATGAAGAGACCACATGCCTTAATCAACACTCAACTACCCTCAGGTCATGGATTTCGGTCTGCATCCATAAAAACAAGTACAGTAGAACTACCAACTCAATAAAATTAATAAGTACATGGATATGGATAATCTAACAACTTTTCTGTGCAGTTCAGTAACTAACAGATGTGAACCTGTTTGGGACAGATGTGTGTTTTTTAATTATATTAATGTGAGTGATGAAAGTTTTTCTACATTTATCTCTGTACAGTTATTTTTAATTGTCTGTAAGGGTTTAATGAGAAGACATTTGATTTGATTTGATTTCCCATTCTTCTTCACTGTTAAACATCAACATGACTGACTGATATGTTTGACTTTGCTGCATAAAAATTAAATTACCACATTAGTCAGAGAGGTGCATTGGGGCGAGTGACAAAGTTATTTATTGTATATGAATTGAATATCAAGCCTGGTCATTATCCAGATGGGGAAAAAACAGAAAGGAAGCACTATGCCCAATTCATTGACAAAACAATGCCTTCTGCTATTGTCAGGATAGTCAATGTACTGTTAGTCGGTATTGGAAAAAAATTCTCATACAGACCTTCCCTGTGGACTTCACCCCCTTCCAGATGCAGAAGTAACAGATAACCCAAACTGCCATGAGACACAGTGCCAGCTCCCATCTGATACTGCCCATGTCCTTGATGCCCCCTGAAATAGCCAGCACTCTACGCCTGGAAGAGAAAGGGCGACACAGGAGGGCAGAAGAGGGATAGATTGGATTGGATATGAGTTTGGAAAAGGGAAGAGGAGAACATGTATAGGGCAAGTGCTGGCTATTCACGTAAAATAATCAATAAATAAAAAAATAAATAAATAAAGCAAATAAATGTACTATAAGGACGAGGAAAAGTGCTACACATAGTGAGAGGGAGAAACAGTAACAGATCTTTTATGAAGTGTGATGCTGGTATCATGTGTTGCTTGAGACAGAATGATGGGGTTTTTGGTTATCTGGATCTGTGTTGTGAACTCACTGCCAAAACTCAGTGGCTGCAGAGGTGGTGTTGGTCTGGTGGGTCCAGTTGGCTGTGAGGTTCTGTGTCCTGAGGTCCATACATTTAGCTGAAAGTGAAACAACAGTGGATTTGCTTTACTGATGATATTACGTGTCCCTGATTAAAAGCCTCATGATTTGAAATTATTTTTGAGAGGAAGTAACCTGTCCTGTAGGTTCCTTCACCTGCATTCTGGAGTACAATGTAATTGAATCAGCACACCAATTTAGAAATATAATAATTGACTCTATTTTAAAATATTAATGTTTATTTGGTCTGATTAGCCAGATATTTTAGCTACACAATTCTACATAATTATTCTCCACTTCATGCTATATATATACAGTATCTCTCTCTATATATATATATATATGTATATGTTTTTTACATATTGAGCATTTCACATAGGCATGCATACTGTATACCTGCATTTTGTCTTGCAGTTCATTATTCTATTATTATGCAGCTGAACAAGGAGGGCACACATTGAGGTTCCTCTTTTGGAAAAATGGGTTCATGTAAAGACCAAAATTGACACCCACTGGCGGCACAACATACATTACCCTGCCAAACTTAAGCATCTACTAAAAATTGACAAAAATTACCGATCACTAATGAAATATTGCCAATTACCATAAACTACTTCCGTGTAACTGCTATATGTAGCCTGTTACTACGTTTCCCATTAACTCAGAATAAATTAATTAATCTGAATATTAAACCTTTCAGAAAATTCCCTGGTTAAAAATACCAATCCCCTAAGTGTGTTTACGCATGCACATGTGTTGGTGTTGGTGTTGCACAACACCTGAGAGAAAACTGCACCTTTATATTATTCTTTGAGGTTTACAAAAGTTTTAAAAATGTTTGCATCCATTTTCACGTGATTGTAGCTGCGTAACGTGTGTACCTGTGTTCCAGGTGTTGGCGCAGCTGGCCCAGGGTAGATGGGAGCTGAAGGAGAACATGAGATAGAAGAGAGCCCAGGCCAGGATGATGATGTAACATACACAGCTGTAGAGCTGGATCATTAGTCCCCCGTAGCCAATGCCTGCGGGACTCACATAAATGTCAGTAGATAACAGACATAGCGTCACACCTCCCATTACCATCATAATTCCTGTGCTGTACATGAATGCTGTCCTACAGCATTCATTTTCTCCTTTTCTGTTTTTAAGACTCCTGCACCCTACATCCAACCTGCAGGAGCCCTTGCAGTTGAATGTACGAATGACGTGCCTCACCCTCAGCCAATGGGCACAGCCTCCTCCAGCAAGTGACGAGTCCCTGACGGGTGTACTGCCCAACAGCAGTCTCCAGTAAGAACAGAGGCACACCACATGCCACTACAAAGAGGAGATAGGGAACCAGGAACGCACCTGTGCACAACACACACAGACATATATGACTTCTAGAAGCATAAGCAAGGATCACAAAAGGCTCTGACACAACCTGTCTCCTTCAGAGGTGTGAGGGAGAGTGGCACTAAGAGTAGCACTATTCAGCAGATAGACTATTAACTACCGGTAGCACTTGTACTTTGTCTTCCCTCTCAGTATTCATTAAGAGGAAATGATGCACTACTCTAGGCATATTCAGAGTCTTAGCCATAGCTGTACAGAAATGCACAAACAAGGAGATATTATATTTCTCACAGCACATTTAGCACTTAGCCAGCATGTCACAGGCCATCCTTTCAGACTCACCTCCACCGTTCTTGTAGCAGAGATAGGGGAACCGCCACACATTGCCCAGTCCCACCACACTGCCCAACACTGCCAGCAGGAACTCTGCCTTACTCCCCCACTGACCCCTCTCCTCCATTTGTTTCTCTTCTGATTCAGCGCTCTTTGCCTCTACACACTTCTCTTGTTCCTCCTTCGTCGACTCTTCATCCCAATTCGCCCTCTCTCCCTGTCGTGTCTGCTCCCCACTCCAATCCTGTCCATGTGTGCTGTATCCTCGGTACAAGGTCCTGTCCATTTTGTGCCTTTCTGCCACTTTCTTTCAGCTCAACTGTTGACCTCTGCAGACCTTAGCAGTTAGCAGTGAGAAGAAAGGCTAAAGGGTTTTTTTTTTTTTAATGATTCACCTGTATTGACACTTGCCAATAGTGGGAGTCATGAGCTTGATTAATTATAAAGCCATGTTAAAACGCTGCCACACTTTGATAATAAGCACCAGTAATATGTGAATAACGTTTTTTTTCCAATCCTCTGACATTGTATACACCAGTGAAAGATCTAGCCCTCACAGAAGCAAGTAACGTATCTTTTGTGGCTGTACTATAGCTTGTCTGTTGTGTAAATGTGGGTAAAAGTTGGGAGTTTAATGTTATGCAGCTTTTTAGTAGGGAGGTTGAGTTCAGGAGTTCAGGTTGCGGATCATATTTAAGCATGCACTGGACCTTAGCACCTGTCAGTACCTCTGCAAAGCTGAGTGCAATATGGTAGGTTATAATGGTTGAGCTAGATTTGAACTCGGACAATTTTTTTTTTTTTTTTTTTTTTGAGTACAAAATTTTAAAAATTCTACAATCAAAATACAATATATGTAAATAAACACATTTGTTTAAATATAAATTTATATTTATAAACAACTCTAAACAAAATACAAAATCCCACACCATACAAATATCATAAAATTAAAATGCCATCCTTATTTGCATGTTGCCCTTAAATTAACCTCCCTGGAAAACACTTACATAATAAAAAAACAGATTTTAACCAACCATATCATCTTATAACTATTTGATTAAACTATGCAGGCAATCCACTTGATTATATATGAAGTCATTCTCTTTTGACTTGGCTTCTTTATTCTTTGGCATTGTGTTATTTCAACATATACTCAAAGCATGTGAAGGCAGTGTTTTTCTTCAAGATGGTATAGACAAGAATTTTGCCTATGTCTACAAAGATTTTCTGAGCATAGGGGACATTAATATAATAATTAATATACATATAGACATTAATATACCAAATAGTTTGATCTACTCACCTGTGACTCTAAAGCAGACTACTGTATTTCTTGAGTAACAGCTGATCCTTACTTTTTTGAAGGGTTTCTCTGCAATCCAGTTATGCTACTTGGGAGTACCATATGGCTCAATAACCTGTTTTGTCATGGTAATTCTTTGCAGTGATGTCATCCAAATTTCAATGACAGTTTCAAGCATTTTCCTGTAGTGTCGTTTTGCAAGCTACTCAGTGGTGGCTACTAACCGGCCCTAGTTATTAGGTTATAGTTTTTTTCAAGTACCAAAAAGGTGAAAATATACAAGGTAGACTGCACTTTTGAGTTCAGTTTTGCACCTTTTACACTTTTAGAAAACTACCTAAGCAATTAAGGAAATTTTTTACATTAATTGTAGAAAATAGTCACCAAGCCTTACACTGTTGATCTGAATAGAGCAAAACCTGATTGCTTTTAAAGCAGAGTGAGTTGACTGTTGCCTTTTAATAGCAAACCACTCATGCAAAGTAATTGATAAAGCACAAATAACCACACAATACATAAAATTACAGACATTTTTATTGTAGTCTTATTTTTTAAAACACATCATGCATTTGCTGTACATTTGTTAAATTTGTGTCATTTTACATTTTACAGATCAAATAGTGTTTTGGTATCAATTCTTTCGATAAGTTACCCTTAACAAACATATAATCCTTCCATTGTTATGAACTACTTTAAATGGTATCAGTAGAGTTTAGCTTAGGGAAAGTGATTACCCTTTACCTGTAAGTACATTCCCAACCCCTCAACATCAGCAATTAAATTGCTTACTGGAGACCAACTTGAAGCCTCTCAGGACAGAGGGCAAACAAAGACAGTAGTAAAAGCAGTACCAAATCACAGAGTAAAAATAATACATGTAACAGAGGCATGGGTAAAGAGTAAAGCAAACAGGTCACTTTCTAAATATGCACCAGGTAAGATTAAACAGCATTTTTGTGAACTACATGTATGCTTCCATAGAAGCAGTTCCAGCAACTCAATGAAAACATTAGCAGCAATGGTCACATGCATGTGTAAGCATTGCATTAATTAGTCCACAAAACAAGGTACAAGTTGTTAGTTGACGAAAATGGCATCTCAACAGACTGACCTACATTTAAAATGCAATGTTAAATGTTCGTCTCAACTGAGTTTGAGGGCCAACAGCACTTAACTGCCACAATCTGATCATGTCAGAAAAGAGTTGCATTTGCATCTTTCATCCCATCCTATGTATATTTGGGGGTTTGACTGCAATTTGCTCATTCAAATAATTGAGAATATAAGGAAGAGGAGGCAGTCCACAGAAGCCACTGAATTGCCATACCACAAACTGATGACAACATAAAGGAAAAGGATATTGGTGTCAAGAGGTATACTTGTAATATGCTATACTAGTCAGCTGGAGAGCCTTTCTTATAATAGAGATTATGGACCATGAGAGCTGACAGCATTCTGTAATTTATTAGATATAGTATACTTTTGGCTTATTTTCCAAACCATTCTTGAAAGTGCCATTCGGTTCCTGCATACGCTCTGCTCTTCCTTGACCATCACAACAGCTCAAAAATCCTCCAGTTCCTCGGGCTGGTCGGGCAAATCCCCCAACAGGGCAGGGTTTTTCCTGTAAATGTAGGCGTTTGCATCTTCGTCCAACTTCACCAGCTCGGCCAGTGAAGAGACACAGGGGTCGTGGTCTGTCAGCATGCCGGGCAGCCGGGACGACTCGCGCTGGATACGCAGGGAACGCCGCACTGGCGTCAGGAACTTCAGGTCCTTGATTGCACTTTTGCGTCTGCTGCCACTACCTGGTGCCACCTCACTCTGGATCCTCCTTTTCACACTAGAGGGGAGAAAGTTTGATAAAGAGGGATGTGCACGCCAGGACAGAAGAGGAAGCAATAGATACATTGTGCGACAGTCACCCTTAAATTCAGTGCCTTTTAAAATGTTGCTGCTGTCAACACTTTAGACATCGTACACAAGGTTCTTCCCCTTTTGATGTAATTTTTGTATGCACTTTTGTAAGGGCACTTGTTTACTAAATGACTAATAGTATCAGTAGAGTATACATACTTATGTATATATACATAAGTATGTATACTCTACTAAGTATACACTTATGTATACATACATAACAGGACGTGCGCGCGTGCGCGCACACACACACAGTCAACTCCTTATCATTGTATGAGATAATCACTTACTCTGTTGCATACTAAATGTTCAATTTCTGTGACTGCATTTACCAAAAAAACATCTTATTTCATTATTATTTGTACAAGATATCTTACCCATTGACCCAATTGACCTTTTCTCTCAACTCCCTCATTCTATAAAGCTCACAGATATGATGGCAGTAGAGCCATTTGTCTTTTTAAGATCATATCGCATGTTGCATTACATTAGTGTCATTTAACACAATCTTACCCAGAGCAACTTGCACTGAAGACAGTTTTATTCATTTATGCAGCTGGAATTTTACTGGGGCACTGCCCCAGCGGAGGATTTAACCAAGGCCCTTTCAGTTGCAAGCCCTGCTCCTTACCACGACGGCAAACTGCTGCATGTAAGCCCTTGTCACTGGGTCAGCATGAGATTTTCATGAAACAGTTATTAGTCTCACCTCTGCAGGTATGGCGTTGTCTTCACACTGTATCTCACCACAGATGCTCCCTCCGCCTCCTCTGGTGGAGTCTCTGGTACATCTTCCTCATCACTAGCCATCTCTTCCTTCTGCTTCACTTTCATTCCTTCCTTCTCTGAAATGTCTCCATCGCTCTCCACTTTCACTTCCTTTTCTCCCTTCTTCACATCTTCCAAATCACCCTTTTCATCTTTCCCTTTCAATGTGTCCCTCTGATTCTCTTTCAGAATGCTTCCTTTGTCTCCTTGTACCTGTGGATCTTAAAAGAAAATTTAATTTTGTGAATTATGAAGCAAGTGAAATTACAACACCAAATCTTTCATCCACAATTCTCTTACATTAATACAAATACATGACCCTGAAGCTCCCTAACAAAACCATGCATTAGAATGTCATTGATTGCTACAGACTTTCACCAAAGCAGAATTAAGTTCTGTTAACAAGGTTAAGTTCTGAGCTAATTAGGATTCATTAAACGTACCACTGTCACATGTTGAGGGAACCTCCATTGCTTCCATGGCATTGCAAAGATTAACAACAAGCTGAAGGAAGAGACAAAAATTAGGTTATCGTATGCTTAAGTACAGGTAAACCACAAAAGTACTGAGAAGAGATGTCTCTTACGTCATCCATTCTAATTTCAGGATCCACAGGCAGGTCCATTTCGGAGTTATCCAGCAAGTCCAGGGTGGTATTCATAATGTTAGGGGTGGAAGAGGGCGCAAGCTCCGGTTCTTCTTCAGGTTCAGTTTCAGGCTTTGCATTTGGTTCAGGGTGAGATTTCGTTGAGGCTGAAGGTTGAAGTTCTGGAAAGGTATCTGATTTTACACCCGTTTCAGTTTCTGGGACCTGTCTGTGCTCTGCAGTGGGTTCAGGGTTTGGCTGAGACTTCAATGCTGGTCTGGAAAGGGTCTTGGAGGCAGCTACTGCAATTGGTGGCCTTTTCAGCGTCTTGCCCTTGGAAGTTAGCCACTCTGCCAGCTTTGCTCTGAGGAACAACAGTAACAAAGGAGACACACTTATAAGAAAGAAATAAACATCCATTGTGACAGGCACTGAAAACTTAAACTCTGGATACCAACACTTCATTGCTGCACAACACCGGTGTCTTCTTCACTCATGGTGGCAGTGTGGTATAATGGTAAGGAGTAGGGCTTGTAACCAAAAGGTTGCAGGTTCAATTCCCTGCCAAAGCACTGCTGTTGTACCCCTGGGCAAGGTACTTAACCCACAATTGCCTCAGTAAATATCCAGCTGTATAAATGTATAAAATTGTAACCTATGTAGGTCACTCTGGATAAGAGCATCTGCCAAGTGACAATAATGTAATGGTTGACACAGTGACAAAGTATCTCACCTCCTCTCTTCTGCAGTCTCCATGGAAGCCCTGTATTGGCTCAGGGTGCTGGTTGCAGGAGGCTTGGGGGCTTTCCTGTCAGTGGTCACCATCAGTGCCTTGGGTTTGCTGTTCTGCTGCTGCTCCTTCCTCTTCAGGGAGGCACTGAACTTGCTGGAGGCTGGGCGGGCTGTGGCCTCAGCCTGTGAAGCCGGTTTGGCTGAGGGATGCCTCACACGGCTACTGACAGGGAGGCTGGGAGCAGAGTAGAGCCGAACCCTCAGGATGGTCTGTGCAGGAGCGGTAGTTGTTGGCACAGGTTTGGCAGCAGGTGCAGGTGCCTTGTGGGAAACGGACTTGGACCTTGGGGGCAGAGTTGCAGAGGGCTTCGGTGCAGGGGGTTTGGGCACTGCAGCCACAGGTTTGGATCTTGCTGCTGTCGTAACTCCTCTCTTTTGAATATCCACTTTGGGCACAGCTGGTTTTACAGCAGCTTTCGCTTCCGCCTCTCCATCATTACCCGCTGGCTTCCTAAAAGAATTTACTTTTGACTGGACAACCTTGCCTTTGTAAATACCTGGGAGGGGTTTGGGTGGCACGACAGCTGGAGGCTTTGTTGCCTCCGACACTAGCTTCTTCTGTTGGATAGCTTGCCGAGAAAGGAAGGCTTGAGTCAGTGTCTGGCGCTTCTTTACGTCCAGACTTTCTGCAGGTCGTGCCTTTGAATCCTCCTGCAAAGCCTTGGTCTTACATTTCGTCAGACTGTTCCCAGCCTCACTCATATCTTCACCGTTTGCATTATTTTTAGACCCTAATGGTGCAGACACCGTCGTCTTCTTGGGAAACACACGGTTTGGCACAGTCTTACCGTGTCCATTTGCAGGCTTTTTATTCTCTTTGTTGTTCTGTGAGGTGACAACAAGAAACAGATTTATTTTCCTTCTAAGAAAACTCATCCTAATACTGAGAATAAGCAAACAATGGCACTTACCCTTCTAGAGCCCACAGTAGATTGAATGGCCGGATCCATCGCTTTATTCTTGATTCCGAAATTCACGGTTTTCTTTTCTGCCTGCTGTTACTCTGACCTCTTTAGCTTTTGCTCTGGAGGAAGATGGGATTGGGTAAATTAACTAGCAAAATCTCTTAATTTAAATATTTTTTAAAAATATATATATTCAGTACTCAATGAATGGAGTGTGTAGCTCAGACTAGCTCATTGGCCAGTGCAGACTAACTAGGTAAGGCTGTAAGTGAATCGTTGATCGATTACTCGGGTTGATGGAATCAGATGGTCACCTGTTTGGTAGTTAACATTACTTAACTGACTTATGCTTGACAAGAACGAGGCGAACGCACGAAACAAGCTGAATCGTTATCAAGCTAAACAGAAACTATGAGTACTGAGAGGAGTAGCTACATTACAGTTAACGTTAGCCAGCCGTCTTGACTGCTTGCACGCGGCATTTTCTTTCATGTGCAGCGTTGGGATTTCTTTCAGTTTAATGCCGGTGAGACTGTCCTAGCTACGTAGTTAGCTAACAAAGACATACACTTATCTAATTGTTCGGTGGATTAGCTAGCGTCCGCCAGCCACGTACCTGCGGTGTTGCTGTCAACTTCAGAGGAGATATCCTGAAACAAGCACCTTGCTTGCTAGCTACTGCAGTTGGTGTCCTTTCTAAAGGATCAGTTGAGCGCGTCCACACGTTTATCTTTCTCTTTCAAAAAAAGACCACTTTTGACTTTGGCGCTAGACACTCATCCTCCAGTTGGCTCCTTCTGTTCCCAAATAAACTCAAATGAGCCAATCAGAACAAAGGAGCCAACCGGAGCAAGCTCCGTTTGGCTTTTCAGCAGATCTGTTTGTAAAGTAGGAGGAGAATACAGGGTTCATTTTGTCTGTACAGCCCTAGAGGGGCGGCTTCTGTAACCGCAAAGAGGAGTGAACCACGGCAAATTTCGAACCAAAATAATATTTCTGACATTCCGGTTCCAACGTTTTAATGCACTGTCAAATATTTGCGTCGCACTGGCTTTGCTGTCAACTGTATTCCACGTGTGCACGTCAGTTGTACGAAATGTTTTGCTACTCGTATGCGACGAGAACAAAAAAGTCGACCCCAGCAGAACTAGTGTCTACAACGTAAAGAGAGGAACTGAACTGAAAAATGATAAAACAAAATCAGTTTGCTGACAGTAACAGGCCAGCTGGCCATGCAAGGTCAGCTGACTGGCTATTATCAGAATTAGCTAACGTTAAATTTGTGTACTAGACTATACGTTAATTCCTTGCCAGCAACTTAACACCATGTACTGTAAACAATACCTAGTAAAATGCCAAAAAAAAAGTAATTTATGTATAACATTCTGATATTAACACATTACAGGATACAAATAGAATCTCTCTAAATTCCCACATTAATTTTTCATATGAAGTGCTAGCTGTTTCCCCCTCTTTTCCGCACAAGAGTCCCTCCTGCTAGCAGGAGTCATCCTATATTTTACCCACTTAGGATGCAGGTCATTTGTTATTCCTCGGCTAGGGTGTCTTTCTGGCACCGCCACGTTGAGTGCATCTGTCTAAAATGCCATGCCTACATGGAATTATGGTGGATAACGGCTTGCAAAGCTGCATTACCTTCAATTTTGAATTGGCGTGATTGAAGACGACCCAGTCACACAAGCTCACCACTGCGGCAGACCAGCACCGTGACGTGGTAGTGCAGGTCTACCATATGATACCACATTCCATTCGCTGACAATATATTTCAGCTATTCCACTAAAGAGAAATGAATCTGCTCATAACACTATTTTTTAAAATAACAAAATACAAGCCCAGTCGCATTAGGTGCAGATCACATTGGTACAACAGCACAAAGAAAGATGGCCTGGACAATTTAGTCTTAAATCATGAGATTTCTGAATATATGTAAGTACTGCAATTGCAACCATTTGCACATAAATAAAGATACCTCACCGTTTATTTCCAATGACATAATTTTGTTAAGTCTTTTCTTATACTTGTCTATGTACTTCAGAACCTATTTTTCCAATGTGATTGCTTTTCCTCCCAAAACAATACGCCCTTCCCGAAAGATTCCACGCGAGGGCGCACCCTTTTCATCTTGTGCAAGCCACCCGCAGCTTTTCAGCTGTTCTGAATCTCATGTGATCAAAATAGGAAGTGTAGTGTGGCAGCGACTGTCAAGTAATGTATTGAGGTGCGTATGGAATCGCGAAACTGAAACCTATCAAGGTTCCTTCATGAAAAGAAAAAGCCATACGTGTTTGATTGCAATGACGATGGGCATAGTCTTTTTGCTAACGGCGGTGTTGTATGGCACCATCAATTCTCAGGTAAGTTGCGCTCGATATCGGCTCTTTAATTTGGACGTAGAATGAGCTAACGTTAGCAATCTAGCTATATAAATAGGTACAAGTTACTTGGCTTTGTTGAAAATGCAGCGGGGGAGGAAGAGTGAAATACCGGTTAATTCAAACGAAGCATTAATTCTTTGTGAATTCATTAGCTAGAGAGACCACAGGACATTAAGGAAAGGAGTCAAGTGCATTTGTCATTAAGAACAGTAGCACCGCTATTTGACAACCGTATCAGACACAGAGAAATTAACTGAAACGCCTTACTTAGGCCTAGCTATCTAATACACTTAACTGCCCTTCGAAAATCCTTCCCTTTCTCTACAGCTCTCCGACGCGACTGGACTTAAAACGGACTATCGACTGCTGGGCAGACCACTGTACAAGCTGGATATCTCATGGCCCAAGTACACGGAACATTTCACAGGCGACGTATTCGGAGTCGCCGTAAACCACCTTGCTGGACTGGTGTATGTGGCACAGGTAACCGGCAGAGCGCCTGATCACAGATGTTGTAAAATAAAATGACAATTCGCAGTGTCTGACAGGGGCAGTCCTCCGAAACCGCTCCACAGACTTTCACAGGCCTTCACAGGCATGGTCCTTTAATATCATTGTAGTGAATATGTTACAGAAAACTGCACTCATCAGCTGTCCGATTGAAAATGCACTTGATCTGCTGAATTTGTATTAAAAGAGGTGCTTCATGGAAATTAGAAACGCGAAAGAAAGGGGCTTTCGTTTTCACAGACAGGTTCAGTCTTGTTCGGTGACTTCTGTGGACTTCTGTGTTCTGTGATTAGCTGTGGAAAATTCATTTCCACAGCTAATACATGATACATACAGTCATAAAAATATATGTTCACACAGTGCACATAGTAACACCCATATAACACACCCACATAATACACATAATGAACACCGCCATAACAGCACATTCAGCGGCATACAGCACAGTGACACTGCAAGAGCATGCCAACAATAAGGACACCTCTCAAATGTAGCAGATGTCAAAGAGTCCAAAGTCAAAATCACAGGGGGAGTTTGTTAACTGTGTTTATGGGAGAGGGAACAAAGCTTTTTCTGAAAGAGAACCTCCCTAGCTGGAGGGGGTGAAGTGACGGTGGTGTGGGTGATCTGGGTCATGGGCTATTGTGCATGCTTTGCGTGCAATGCCTATGAAGTGAAAACCTGTATGGTAACAATGTATTTGTGCATGTATCATGAGAGGACAAGGGCCTGAGCCTTCCCTCAACTCCATAGCCCCACTAGCCTCCCTTTCCATTATCTCTGCAGGTGCCTAGTTTCCATTACCAGTATGTAAATGTCTTGTTTAAATCAGAAGAGACAATGTGAGTCAAAGGTGTGACAGCTTTCATAACAAACACCGTGGTGAGAAGCTGCTTATCTTTCACAGAGAGGAGACAATGTACCCAAAGTGCTGGTGTTCACCACGGACGGAGACTTTTTACAGGCCTGGAACACCACCACTTTGGAGATGCCGCATGGGATCTTCCTGGCCAATGCCTCCACAAACCCCTCTGTGTGGATCACTGATGTGGGGAACGGTAAGTGTGAGAGAGGCCTGCATTGACAGACAGTCCCTGTGGCACGCTGTGCCGTGTGGAAAAACAAACACTCAGCTGCAGCTGATGGCACTCCTTTGCTTTGCGCTGCAGGGCCATACGGGCACACCATCAAGCAGTACTCTCCCTCTGGGAAGCTGATGCAGGTGCTGGGATCCCCAGGAAAGGCAGGCTCCGGCGTCAACCCCCTGCAGTTTGATCAGCCGGCTGAGATATTTGTCCACAGCTCTGGGGAGATTTACATTGTGGACGGGGATGGCGGGCTGAACAACCGACTTATCAAGCTGTCCAAAGGTACAGCAGTAAATTTGTTAATCACAGTTCCCCTTACGTTCCTTTTAACATTTTCTCATTTTGCTGTTAACACGTTGTAGTGTCCCTCAGTTCTGGTCCTGGTTGACCATCATGCATGCCAGTGTTAGCTCCAGCAGGGGTTGGGTCCCTCGGTAAGGCCAAACTGTTGACCTAATATTGTTTTGGATTTCCCATTACTTGGCAGTTATATGCTGGAGTTCACTGTGAGCGCAATGTGTGATCAGAGGATTCTTTGTGCTAGAAGAAAAGTAAACATTATGTAATAAACATAATTCAACATCTGTCACTCAAACAGATTTAGAGTGCTGGTTTTAGCTGGTTGATTAATTCTTTGCAATGAATCATTAATAATTACCTCAAATTCAAATCTAGGAGGCAAAAATGAAAAAGTGTATTCACAAAAACCTCTACTACAAAACTTTTAGTGGAAAACAGACCTCCAACTATACTTTTCTTCCACAAAATACCCATAGAAGATAACTGTCAAGAGATGTCGAATCCAGATCAGCAGTAGCAGTTTGATATTACTGAGAGTAAAACCAGTGTGCCTAGTGATCTCCCAGGATCTGGGTTGAGAAAAGCTGTATTTAGCAGTTAATGTCAACCAACACCAACTCACTCCAGCTGCACTCAATGTCCATTAGCCCTTTACATCAGTGATCTCTGAGCAGATACTCTTTCCTCACTTGCTGCAGTTGTACCATGACCATGCCCCTCTGTATGGAGGTGTTCCCTGTGATTGACAGTGCTCTCACCTCAGACCTCCAGGTGGTCTGGATGCATGGAGAGAAAGGGTCTGGTCTGGCACAGTTCTACATCCCGCACAGCGTGGCGGTGGATGCCTATCAGAGGGTACGTCTGCTCAGTTTGCGCAAACTCACTGCGGCACACACTCGGAGCTTGTGTTCCACTGAGCTGGCGTGTGGTTTGTTTGTCCTATGAGCAGATGATTAATTGGCTCGGCTCATCCACTCTGGAAAACCCAAGTGTCCCCCTTCTGGGTTATATTCAAAGATGCGGTTCCTGAAACAGGACCGTTCTATTTTTAACATTTTCCAGTGTTGTTAAGTATTATTTGTCTGCTGATGTAGGGCTAAGGAGAATGGCTCTTAAATTTCAGTTCCTTGGTAGGGGACTACTCTTCTACCCTTGGGGAATGCGCTGAATCAGAATTGTTTCAGTAAAATATTCAACTGTATAAATGGGTAGCATGCAAAATTCTAAGCTATGTAAATCACTCTGGATAAGAGCATCTGCTAAGCAGATATAATGTAATTTAAATAAATGTGCGTTTGTAGGCTGTGATATAGTATTACATATAAAGGCATGGACCTGTTTGTAATGAAATCTATTGATGCATGTCCTTTGATTGCTCAGGTGTGGGTGGCTGACAGAGGGAACAAGCGGATCCAAGTGTTCAACTCCATCACAGGTGACTGGCTGGGATCTTGGGGAAGTTGCTTCACAGAGGACGCCCCATACTCTGTCAGGTAGGAGTTTTAAATCACAGGACACTCAATGGTCCTTTGAGCAAAATGAGTCATCTTAACATAAAATAGGAGTTGATATTTTTCAGTGTTCACCATTGTTCTTTTTATCTGTCTCCTTCATTTTCAATATTCATAGTGTGCTCATACTTGATATAAAATGTGACACAGAATGTATTGCTGTATTATGAGACAAAGGATTATCTCTTTTTAGGTAGAATTAAATGAAATGAAAATGGAGTCTGAAATAAACCGCTTTCCTCTGTATGCTTGAGATAATGTTTTGAACTGAGTGCCTTTTGAGGTCAATTGTATCTTTAGTCACAGAAGCTTTCTCTCCTCTCTCTGTGGGGTGACTGTTGACCTCTCTCCTCCGTAGACTAACACCCGACCAAAAGTATTTTGTGGTGGTCCAGCTGAACACCAATCAGATATCTCTGCTGGAGGCCCCGCCTGTGGGCGTGATTGGACAGTGCCGGGTGGTCAGCGTCATCCAGCTGGCAGAGGACATAAAGCCCCACCTGGTCGACTTAGACCTGAAAACAGGGGCACTGTATGTGGCCGAGATTGGTGCACAGCAGGCCCAGAAGTTCACCCCCTTCACCTTGGGCACTAGCTTCCTATAGAGCGGGAACTGGTCGGAGGCCTCAGTCCAGGGCACTTTATCATTCATTGTCATTATTCTTTTTGCTGACGTGTATTCAAAGTGGTGATTGATTCTGCAGTGGAATCTCTTATCCAGGCTAATTAAACGGGCTATGGATGTGCTCAACTTAAAAAAAAAAAAAAATAATAATAATATTTTTAATTTAAGTTATTGGGTGCTGAAGCAGTGGATATCAGCGAGCGAAATGCCAGCTGAAAAGCATCATTACTTTTGACTGCTGCAGCCAAATATCAGTATAAAACTTCACTTCATTGAGCCTCATTTTGTTTGTGTTGTTGATTCATTCATCATTTGGTTTTTTTTTTTGGGGGGGGGATCTTTCTTAAATGCTTGGTATGAGGTGCTCTATACAATGGAAGTGCCCAGCCTGGACTTTACTGTGAAGGTTCATAGCTCAAAGTTCCAAAGCACAGCTCTTAGACAGTCACATAAATCATCCCGGTCCAGGTCTGGGTTTGAATATCACAGTTATAAATGTCTGGTTTCTTGTCATTCCTACTCATGCATGCACTGTGAAATATGTCTCAATTTATATGCGTGAAACAGCATCAGCAAGACCTGTTCTCTTAAGAGGGATGACATGCACGTAAGTAGATTAAAGAGGCTGCGCACATGTGTGTATGTGTGTGTGTTTGGCTTGTTTTTGATAACATACAGTATACAGTTTCACAATAGGCTGTTCTTGCTCATCTGTGATAACTGATGGTCAGTGCAGCTGTTGTGACATGCATAATTATTGTTGGTGGGTATTAATAGGATTGACAGATGGTTCAAGAAATGTTTTTCAGAATGCCAGTTATTCATTCTTTCTACCTTATTTACCTCTAGAAATGTTCTTGGTGTTTTATGTCCCTTTTTTAAAAATAAAGTAATATCTCAAGACCAATCTCTGTTAATATGAGACTTGATTTAATCAGCTGTTTTCAACTGCTCTTTGTCAGCACCAAACAGTAGTTGTGTAGTTAACAGCAGTTATTTTGCTAGCTAGTATGGATGTAACTTGTCTGAGAGTAAATCCATCTTAATTTGTGCAATATGTATGTATCTAGTAAATTACAAAACCATGTGAATGTATGATCTTTTGTGATTTCCTCTGTCGTTAAAGTGCCATAATTTCCTTTTGGTGTCTTTGAGTATAATGGATGTGTTCATCTTTGTCTTCTGTATGAACGATGTATGTGGTGGTATTGTTTTATTTTTCTTGATTTCTTTTTCTTTATTTTTATTTGAATCTCGAATTTCTGTATTTTTGTTTTGTACATGTGGTGCTTTTGAACAAACATTTTAATAATTCATGAATTATAAAATAAAGTTGTGTGTGTAATTGAAATTATTTGCCACCAGGTGGCGATAAGATTGTGGATCATTCGTGGACTCCAGAGACCCCACACAGGAAAAACCCCACATGCACACTAATGTATTGGTGAAACGGTGTTATACATTCCTGAATTTGCTAATCTCTGTCGACTGCAGTAGTAAGGCAGCTTGATCTGGGCATGTGAAGAGCATGCTGCAGATTTCATTGCAATGTCACCAGTGAAGGCTCAGTCATGCCATTTTGTTGTAACATACAGTCTTTGACTATTTTATTGCCTTTTTTTAAATGTGGAAAATTCTACTGTAAAAAGCTGCAAATACTGTAAATATAAAAGTGATTGTCATTGCATTGTACCATCTAAAGAAAATTTTCCATCTCCAAATTAGGTAGAAATTCTAGAAGTTCTAGGAAAAAATGATGTTTTGAAGGTGTATGTGTGGCTTACAAAAAAGTTACCTTTAGCCTGGAGTCTTAAATTTCTCTCCCCCCCTGTGGAAATTGCATAGTGAGGTGGAGATGGGCAGGAGGGGGTTGCTGGTTCACACAGGTGATGTGCAGGTGAGATTTCCTCAGAGAAACTGGTTCAGCCAGGGTTAGTTATCTAAATGCAACGGGATGTTTCAGAATATGTCTCATGAGGCATCGTTGAAAACCATAGCATGTGACAGATGTGGGTTATCACTGGCTAACGTCTGCTCTGTAATTTATAACCACTGAGACTGAAAATATGCATTGAAGGAAAACATACCTTGAACCAATATCCTTTTTTTCTGAAAAAAAAAAAAAAAAGAGAATGGAATGTTAACATAGTGAGTTGATTTTCACAAGATAACAGGATGAAGTGCGTCATATATACATATATATAAACACACCTGTATTGCCATATTGCCTATGAATGGAGGTATGTGCAAAGCTTCAGTTAAACATATTGCTTAAAATTATTGTGCAAAATTGTTGAATGTCTGAAAACTGTTCTAAAGCTGTCCAAGAGGAGATTATGGAAGCAGTGCACACTTTGGAGCAAGGAAGATACTTGACAAGTGAGAGCACAAGAAGATTAAAGCACAGATGCATTATTAATGTGATTTTGGTGTGAATTAAGATTCAATATGACCATGAAGTGAGATCTAAAACACCAAACTTACTTTGTAAGGACCTCTGATAGCTTCAAATGATTTCAGCAGCCAAGAATAATCTGTCAGCATTAACAGAGGCTTGCATCTGGCTGAAAAAAATCCATATTTTTTAATCAACAGAGTTACAAAAACGCCTTGACATCCATATTAAGACTATCATCACTCATTTATTAATGCATATGTCTGTCTTTTAATCCTGCAATTTGAAATTAATGGGATGCAAAGGAAAAAGGAGTCTAAGCAAACAGTATTTGCATTTCCAATTAGCACTACCCTTTTCTTTAGCACTGCTTCCACTGAGGACAGTTCTGCCAGGTCCCTTGTGCCATTCTGTTGTACAGATATGCTCAGCATTCAGAGTGTTCCTGTTAATTGCAATCTTTCACTTCATTCAATTTCCTCACCTGTTATGTCACCTTTACAATTTACACCAAAGCCAAGATATATTCCGCAGTGGTTTTAGCATTCAGCACTCTGAAATGAGAAATCCTACAGATAATGTTTGGCCCAATATGTGCTCAATGGGGCATTTAATCATTGGTTCTAATGAGGGGCAATAAATTGAGCAAATATACAGTACAACCCATTTTCAGAACTGCCGAAGAAGACATTTGCACCTGCTGCCCACACACTCTTTTTGGGTTCTTTGAATTTTTTTCTCTATATTTAATTCATGAGAAAATCTGCTGACCATGTGATTATGCAGTTTATGCACTCTTGTGGGTCATTTCTGCTGGTTAATCACAACACACGTCCTGCAGGATAAATAATGATAATAATTTGGACAGTCAAGTGCACGTTCTTCAATGTGCATGCAGTAACAGAGCTGATTTCACTGTGATTCACTTGTAAACAGCTGCTTTCCAATGGCTTACGAAGTAATAATTGCTGAAAAATCCCTTTTGTATATTTTTTGGACATATTTTATTTTACATAATGTTAAATTTTGTAACACAAAACTTGAGGGAGAAAACCTTCTAAAGTGAAGGACAATCAAGGTTCAGTCTGCATCATTAAGACGTGCCTAAACAAATTGAATTTGTATAGTGCCTTTCATGGATCTCAAAGCTTTTCCTGTGAACTCCTGCCCTTAACTAAAGATTGAACAGTTGTTTTCCCCTTTGATACTAAACACCTACCTGCATTAGTATCTCTATATCACATTTAAAAGTCTGCTTTCCCATATCCATCCCTGTCTCTCAGTACATTGATCGGATTTGAAACGTAAACAGATATGATCCGATTTCAACAGTGGAAACAAGGGTCTGAACATGCAATGTGATGCAATGAATATGCTGAGAATTAAGGATTGCTGAGGGTTATTACAGGGCTTATATTCGAGTGCTCTTTTATGTATGTTTCCATCAATACTTAACTACAAGTTATAATTCACGGAGGAAAGGAATTACAGTTACATTTGACAGACTTATTTTAGACAGAAATACACCGTTAGGTTTGCCTGTATACACAATAAACAGCTGAATCAATATCAAAAATGACTTTATAATTTCATTTAGTGAAACTGAAAATAAGACAAGGTAACATGGCAATACCTAATTAAGTTCCATTTGTATATGTATAGTCCTACAAGGAGCCTTTTATATTGACATGCAAAAGCTTTTTTGTAATTTTATCGCAGCAAAGGCCAAATTCCAGTCCCAGACACAGACTTGTCTGCTCCCAGGATGATGCAAAGTGGAAGAAATGCTCTCATTTTCAGAACATTTTTGGGTGTGTGGGGAGCAGGGGAAGGAATGAGCCATATAAATACTATGAAAAAAAACATATTATAATTGCCCACATGTGGAAACACCCAAATTTATTTAAAAGCCTCTACTCAAAACACATATGGTCAGCATTATTGCCTCGTAGCATGATAGGGAAAAAACAACCAGATTAAGACAAGGAACCTGAAAGTCTCTTGCTCTGGACACTTTCACAAGTGTTGCTGTGATTGTTGTTTGTTGTTTCATGAAGGGATCATGCTTTGTTCCTACCCGTTGGACAGTTCCTACCAGGTCTTCCGGAGGGGTTCAGCCTTCTCCTCACACTCCCCACAGCAGGTGTGCTTTAAGGCTCATTGTGTGGCCCACTGCAGTTCCCCCTGTGAACACCAGATCCCTTTGGCCCCTCAAAGTCTCTCGGGGATTCAGGAATTCATGCCTCTGCCACACAGATGATGTTCAAATGTTCTAATCCGGTCTCAGCATGGTTCCCAGCCTCTTTCAGGCTGAATCCTCCTCTGCCTCTTAGCAACGGCCTACTGATGTTTCCTTCTAATAGAATGAACCAGTACTTCTGGTTCCCGGTATGTTTTGTCACCTTGTTTGGTTAAATATGAATTGTAAGTTGACCTTACAGTACTCTTCCTCTGCATCAGTGAATCTTTGTTGATAGAGGACACCAACACGCTAACAACACATGAGATGTGATGTTAACATGTCCATAGACCATTTTAATATACACATCTTATTAGCGTGTCCTTTTTAAAGAGCGCTACAGCAAGTGAAATTTTATGAATGATTGGTAAGATTTGTTAGAATGGAGAGAATTTGTCATAACATTTCGGAGAGCGCAATATATAGCGCAATATATGTCTGAATTTATCCTCTGTACAGGAAAGTTAGAAAAATCATACTTGTATGCTTGATTTGGGTTTTATTTGGCTTGAAAAAATAATTTATACAAAATAGCTCAATTTAAGATTTGAGGAAAAATTTTATTATAACTTGTTTCAAAATCTGTATTTTTGAAAAGGGAACCCCAGGGAATTCAGTGCTTTCCGACAGCTTTAGCAGGGGTTGAAGGGCTTGAATGATTAATGTGGCCCTGAAATGATTCCTTTGTAAGAGCTGAAAATAAGCGAGGGAACTATCAAAGGAAGCGTTTCCATCTCTTTACCTGTGTCCCAGACAGCAAAACAAACTTCCTCAACTGAATTAAAGTTTCATGACTTGGATAAAAATCTCTGTGTAAGACAATTGATAGAGAGTAAAAAAGGAGCTTAAAAATACCCCAGATTTTGTTGCAGGCCTTATGCTGCTTCTGCCGGCAGATAAATTTACCCTCAGAAATGTATTTCTCCGCCCAGGCTTAATCGAGTGCTTTAATCTTGGACAGAGAAAGATACTATTCTCTTCCTCCCCTCCTCATCTGCAAAAAAGGCTGTGTTGTTTACTGCCTGTGCCCACGGGGCTGTCAGCACTATGAATTAAAGTCACAGGCAGGGGTAAGACTCAAAGCCAAGATGAAGCTGGGCTAAAAATGAGCATCAAGGGATTTAGGTACTGGCTCCGGGCCTGTGTCTCTCACCCGCATCTCTCTGCGCAAGGTTCAAAAGAAATGATCACGGACAAGCCTTGGTCTTGCTGAGCAGAGTTAAGACAGGGGGTTGGTTTGGAATGCAACCGCAAATTCCGGAGGGAGCTCCGGGATCTCCTCATTTACACTTGTCCTCAGACAATACTCAAGACCCACCTAGCTTTGGAAAGGAAAAAGAACGATCATTTTGTCAAACAACATATCTCATTCTCATCATTCCTTTTGTGAAGTATCTTCACAAAAGGAAAATACAAAGTGACAAAGCATAGATGACACAGAAATGTACCCTATTCAATATAAATTATGCATCAGACTGAGTCTGTACATGTTGTGTATTGATGAAATTTTTTTTTCCCCATCACTTTGATAAATTTATCACCCATGTATGACAGATACTAAAGTGACTCTTCCTGTTGCGTAATCATGTCATTAGTCACAGAGGTGGTTCGGCATGGGTTATTAGGTTGTTTCCCCTGTTGAATAACAAGCCTGAAAAAAAAGGAAAAGGCGCAGAAAGGACACAATAAAACTGCTGACAGAAGGAACATTCAATTCGTGTGTACATTGCATCCATGTGGATTAAGTCTGTACGTAAAGTAATTAAAGCCAGCATGGCACTCGTCTGTCTGTGGAGAAGGGCAGGGGAAAAACAACTGAGCCCGCTCGGATACAGGGGCCGGTGCACCTGGGCATCATTAACAAACTCTGTCATCAGCTATAAAAGACCCTTTCAAATCCACATTGCGGGACATGGGAAGGAGTGAGAGCACGGGAGAGTGAGGGAGGGAGCGAAAGTGAGAGCGAGAGCGAGAGCGAGAACAAGAGCGAGAGCAAGCATCAAACCCTGTAGCCTGCGGTGCCCTGAAAAGGCACAGCCTTTATTTGTCATTTGTTTATTTTGCCTTTGTTATTTCAGTTCATTACTTTCTGTTGACAGAGCCAGGAGGGATACCCTAAGAATTGTTCCGCTTTGTTTATTTCTCACCTCGCCACTGCCACAAAGTAAATGCCGTTCCGCAGAGCGGAAAACCTCAGTTCCGACCTCCCACCTGATCTCCCCGAACCAGACCATTCTTACAGTGCGTGACAGCCTGGTACACACATTACATCTCTTGAAAATCCCAGGTGTGCTGCGAGTGAGTCTGACACACATTAGGGACTGACTGTAGAATAGGGGAGTCAGAGCTGACGCACCACATTAAATCTTGAAATCAGGAAAATGCAATTTTCAAGTCACCACATCAACACTTGGCAACACTTGGCAAGAGGCACACCATGCTACCCAGTGGTAACCGACGCTAGCACTGTAAGGTCATGAACCACTAATCATATCTCTAGGGCACTAAGTCCCCAACTGTTCCTATCAAGCTCCCCATCTATTTCTTTCTACATATCATGCTTCTGTTGTTTGTAGTGGTAGTTGTTTGTTTGTGGATGCAGTAATAAACCCTCATGTCCTTGCCACAGTTCAAAAAATTTCTCATCATCTTTCTAATCTTTGACTCTTTGACATCTATGTGTATGTTCTGTTTGGCTCTTGGTATGTTGCCTTGAATCGTCCTTATTTCTCTGCTTTTTGTACTGCTCTCATGCAAAACATCTTACAGAAAACAGCTGACCTTTGCTGGTACATTATGTTTATAGGCTGTTATTTTTCATTGGCTGTCGGCAGCCCCTAACTGATTGTGAAATCTGACATTGAACAGCAAAGCCGGCTCAATATTCACTCACAGCTCATGAGGTGCTCTCAAGAGCAGTTATCATCACTCATAGGACCTGACATATTGAAAAATATAAGGTGTTAATCTGAGATACCATTTCAGTGTGTGTGTGTGTGTGTGTGTGTGTGTGTGTGTGTGTGTGTGTGTGCCAAATTTTACCAAAAATGTGGCAAACTCACAAGGTCATTTAAAGGAGGTTAACAGGAGTGAAGAACATAGTTTATGTACAAGGCAATTAATCAGGAAATAACACCGAAGGAGAATGCTCACCCATGAAACTCTGACAACCGCCCAACAGTTGGCGACAGTTGGGAGTTGTGTATGCAGGAGATAATGACTTGAACAACAAGAACTCTTGGACTTAGAGCAGATGGAACAGCGAGAGGAACAGGTCATAGGTGTGGAAGTTTGAGGTTGATTTTAGGGACAGTAGTTTTGAATGAAGTGGATGAAAGGAAGGCTTGAGAGACATCTAGGACTTTCAAGGGTATGCACTATAGATTACAGACTATATTTTTGCCATTTAATACCTGTACATATCCTTTAAGAAATATAGACTAAAATGTCATATAAAAGTGAAGTTGCCCAAAAGTAAAACATAAAAAATCTCAACAACAAAAATAGACATTTGTAGGTCAAATTCATCTGCAAATTTATTTTCGTACACATACAGCATTTGCATTGCAGCTGAATGCTATCCAAGTTTCTCATCCCACACATACTAGTAAAACATGCTGTTTTAAACTTATTTTTAGAGGGCAAATTTTTGAAGAGCCAATGAAAACATTCGGCATCAAATAACCTAGTTTTCCTACAGGTTGTATTTGGGACAGAGAAAATTAGTTCTCCAGGGCGAACCTCCAAACCTCCAACACTGTGCAATACAGAGGCCCTCAATTAGCTTTCACTGCAATAGAAAATGGAAAGGAGTGGAGTGTGTTGGAGAGCAACTGAGCATTGACAGTAATTGAACATCATGTAATGCCACATACAGTATTTAGAATGACCATAGAAAGATTATTTTTAAAGATTACATTTATCCTTACAATTAATAACACAGGCATTAAACCCACTTCCTGATGGAATTTTAGTGTCCCCCATTATCATTTGACAGCATTCTTGAAAACCAAAAAATAATTCAGAATGTAGTTGCAAGGCCTCCAGTCTCCAGTCATAGTGAAGAGAATTGTCAAAACATTCTCATGTTCACTAGGAACTAAAGTCAAACTCATCCCCACAGATCTGCACTCTGAGCCTTTTAGCTGTGATGGAGGCAAAATAGAGCTACCCCTTCCAAAGCCCAGTCAAAATGCAAGGGGGAAATTTATCCTTTTGCCTGTGAGAGGCTTCTCTGATCCTATATTCTTCTCAATCTAGTGATCCTCCAGATATAAACACAGTGACAATGATTCATGGACAAGAATCCCACAAGAAATCTGTCTAGCAAGTGCAGTTCCAGAATTGGGCATATTACCATTATTTTTTTCTCTTGTTCTCTCTGGGTGGTAAAGAAGAGGAGGAGTTAGCATAGTGTTTGCAGGATGCTATGGATGGTTCCATTGAAAAGTCATCAACAGGGGTTGTCAGTCACAGGTTCCTGGTGCTCTATGAAGAACATGACAACACACACGTTTGCACAGGTCCGGCTCACATGTAGTGGCCTGGGACAACCAGGCACACCTGCTCTTTTTTTATTTGACAGTTCATGACTAAATCACATTAGCAACAGGACATAAAACAATTACTGGCCATCTCAATTATATTTTACTGATTTAAAAGACTCATAAGAAATTATACACTTTATTTCAAAAACCTGAGGGAAACACTTTATAAAAATATTGTAAAATGCATTTTTCAACATATGTATAATATTGCATTTATAAAACCGATAATACTTTATTAATTTTGCAATACTTAAGTAATGGAAACAATGCTGCACGCTTCCTCACAAATTACCATATTGACATATTGTAGATTACATTCAAAATGACAGGAAAGTGTGGCAGTTAACCAGTACAGGTCAAATTCCCCCACAAAGGGAGCTTACCAGCATGTTTTCAAAATGACAGCATATGGAAGCACTGCAGCAGCGCTCATTGCTGCAGAATATTAGACCTTTATGGAAGCTGGTTGAGTGCCACGCCTGCCTGTCATTTTGATTATTTGCTGAGGCGTGGCATTTCCCCCTTCTTTACTGTATATTATTTGTCCTTTGGAGAACGATGGTCGTCTCACTTAAAAAAAAAATTCACAGGACAACTAGCATAACTGCCAGAGCCTGTTATCAGTGGGACTTCTCGGTGTGTGGTATTGATTTTCTGTTCACTTCAATCCAGTTTGAGCACAGCACTTGTTGTCAGCTGTCTTCCTTAATGAAAAGTTCTGCCTTCTCAGTCTCTAGGGCTAAATTAGAACTCTCTGCCTGTCTGGTCAGCACCTCAGAAGAGAAAGTAGGTTAGAAAATAAGAAGTTGTTTACTCACCCCATAATCATTGTGCCCCAAAATATCCCAACGAGTCTGAAACACTGCCATCATGGCTGACAAGCATTTCACAGACTGACATAAGGCACTTTGATTGATGAACAGTAGTTGTGCTTGAAATTGTCTCTGTATGATTAACCATTTACCCATACTCTCAACAACAACTCCACAGACGGTGCAAGGGCACTGATGATCCTGCACACTGCATCAACCCGCAATCTTAATGCCTTGCAAGGAGTTGATTTCACATGACCCGAATGTGTCAGACAGAATGAGATATCTGTTTGATGCTCTGTAACAATCACAAGTGCTATCAATCGTCAGAAAAGATCAGAGGGTGAGAGACTGACTTATTAAACTATGAGTGCGCAGAGAGGAGAGGGGAAGTGAGAGCCATCACCCGGGAAAAAGGAGAGAGTCAGATGGAAGCCGATTTTCACTGGTGAGCTCTGGATGTCTCCCGGGGCTCTTGTTCAAATACATTCCCGCATTTATTTTTTTACACTGTCATGCCGGCAGCCTGTGATCTTAAACACATTCACATATCCTGAAAAAAAATGTACTAACAGTACAGACTTTATTCTAGAAAATGCAAGCAATGTTTCTAACATACTGACAGTATGGATAAACCCTAACATTTTTTCTGTTTCTGGGGAAACTCCTGTTCTTCCACCTAATTTGTTCGCAGTTTCTTTTACCCCAGTGCACAGCAGATTTTCAGGTGCGTGACTGCATCCATTAAAGAAGCAGTGAATCGGACATGTCAGAATGCCCTCACAGAGAAATATATCAATACGCCCGTTCCAGCATCTTGTAATGACTTGCATCCCTGCTGTAAATCATTAGACTCAATGGGAGTTCGGATATGAAGCCTTCAGCATTGTAATTTACAGTATTGTGTCCAATTACAAGAACTGGAGTAGGGTTTAGCCTGTCAGTCATCAATAAAATGCACTGCACGATTAAGAGTAAAAATAAATCAACAATTAAGTAGATATGAAGATATGGTGTAGATGAGACTTTCTGTCCATTCTGTGATTTCATAGGAGACAAGGTGGTAAGTCTGAGGTAAGACATCAATTATTAAACAAACATAACCATGGCAACCAACCACAGAGGACCTACAGATATCCTTACAGATGACATGGTTCAAAATTGAAGGCTATGTGGTACTAGTACTTACCAGTGTGTCAATATTTCTTTGCATTTATAACAGACAGCTTGTTTTTCTACACAAATATTTAGGTTCTTACCTGTCACAATAGCACACATAATGTACAGTTTGAATAAACAGTATTTATTTACAAACATGATCAAATAAAACATTCATTATATTTTTTAATACAAAAAGTATATACTAATAATATACAATGCACTTTATAACACACAAAATGCGTACCTAAAACATACAATACAGTATACTGACAGACCTACATGATTAGAATTCTTAACTCTCAAAAGGCCTGATACATAACAATTACTGAGTCATGAAAATTATTAAGATTATTGCATTTTCAGAGTAAAAGATGATGTATTTAAGGCGGAAACAAGTCAAACAGAAGGAAAATATAAATAAAAACACGACAGCGAAGAATCACCATACTATTCCTTTATATTTTCTCACCTTAGCTGGGTGCGCTGCTACAAGAGTGCAAATGACCAGGACACTAGAAGAGCAGAACATGTTTGTAAAGGAAAGCTAGTGGAGTTGAAAGGAGAGGAAAGCTTGGTCCTTTGAAAAGCATTTTAAGAAGAGTAAGTCAAATGAAATGTCCGGTTCTTGTGATGCCAATGCAGTCTATCAGTGTCTCAGGATGGACAGCACACTGAAGTCAGTCTAAGTCTTGGGCCTGAGGACATGTCTCATAGGTTCACACTGAGGCATTTTGTGAAATACTGACACTCCGCCTACGCTGCCCACTCCCTTCTACTGGAGGCCAGTCCCTTGAAGGTCATTATGGCCATCCTCATGGTTCATCCCTGGTGGTCATCGTGGCCTTGCTGGTGGTGATTGTGACTCCTCGTTTAGTAGGGGTATTGCTTCTGCTTCTTCCCGGCAAAACAAGCGAGCCAGGTGCACACTAACATGGCTGCCAGGGCACCTGCTCCAGTGCAGTAATAGGCCCATCCTATCTCACAGGAGCCTGCAGAGAGACACACAGACGAAGGCATGTTTACACTGCAGGGCCACTTCAGCAACACCTGCAAGGTGGGCCTCTCATCCCAACACACAATTAACTGAAAATGTACTCATTTATATGCGCATGCGCATGTTAGCATATGTGCTTTATGGTTTTGTGTAGTCATGTGTTCATTACTAGTAACTTGCAAAAAGCCTCAAATTGTTTGGGAAAGTTTAAACTATTTGTAATTTTAGGTAAAGCTTCTCAATACCTCTTACAGAAACCTACAAAAAAGCTGTCAAGACTGATTTCCCACAAGCTATTAGTGTTCAAGGCAGTTTCCCCCTCATCTGCTTACTATAATTCTCCTTGGAAATGGGCTGTGCTGGTTCTCATGTCCTGACAAACCAGATCGCTCACTCAGAACCTTTACCATGCTTCCCACTTTTCTCACCACCGGAAAAAGACAAAAACACACCAATATTCCCAACAATATGTGCAGAACTAGCATAAGAATGAAAGTTTGCCATAATGGCCTGTCTAAAGAAGAGTAAGAGGAAGTTGTTCAAATCAATTCAGTTCAGAATTTATTTAAACATCTTCCAAATGAGGACACTGTCAACTTCAAGATAACTCCACGACAAAGAGACTCAATGAAGAATTTAATCATAGCTATCAGCTAAGTACAAGTGCGAAAATGTGTTTTTCATAAACAGAAGAAATAGACACTGACCAAAAGGAAACCCTTGTTAAGTATGTAATTTGCATTTGAGATTAGTCACAACATTGCTTTGGTGAAGACCTGAACTGAAGCCCATAGATTGGCTTCTGTGTGATCTGTCTTGGAAAAAGGATATTTTCCCAAAATGAATCTATTTTGCAAGACGTAAGTAAGTTTCTGCTGCAGCATAGATAAGAGGATCCTCACCATTGCTGCAGCCATTGCTTAAAATTTATGAGGGAACATCATGCCACTCTGAGGGGTCAACCGAACTTGCTTGTGACTAGCCTGGTTGGTTGATTTATGCATTAGAAAATTCCGGGAATTAACGGATTCACCGTGGCTATTGGAACCAACTGGCTTAATACAATATTTTAGTGTCTGACATATTTTACACAGCCATCCCAGGATTTACTGTCCCTGACACTGAAATTAACAAAGTCTTGTGGAGGCACTTTCTTTTTCAACAGGCACTTTGTCAAGCAAATGTTGTTTACTCCATGCCCAATTCCCTCTGGTCATAGTTTCTCCGTCCATGTATCAGGGGGAGAAATAATGTCAATGCACTGGCTTCAGACACAGTTGTGGCTCGACAACAGATTTGTTTTCAGCTATGCATCCCGAATGCGAATGAGAACAAACACAAACAGAGGAGGAAAACGTACAGCTAAAGATGGACCGTTTTTGTTCTCTGTCCAGAAATTCTGGTTGTTGCAGTAGCCAAAATGGTTTTGAGGCCATACCATTGCTGGCTTTACACTTTCTGTTTTAAATTTGATTTTCACTTACTGTGCTAGAAAGGGAACTGTAAGAAAGCAAGACATTAGAAGATAGACAAAGTGGATTTGACAGCACAAACTAAATCAGAGTAATGTCCACTGATCAGAGAAATATAAATTGCAATATCTCCTGCTTGTTACAACTCATATTCAGACTGAATAGCATATCAACATACAGCTATGCAAAGTAATTGAAAAAAACTGAAAAACAGATCTAGATTTTCCCCATGATTAGACTGTGGGTGGGAAGTGGAATTGAGTGAGTACATTATATTGAGTGCCTCAAAGGTTGGATTTATAAAAGTCACACAAAAGAAAACACATTAGTGTCAAGACATTCCAATGATGTCATTTGCCTAGTATCCTGTTCACTTGAACATATCTGCCATTCCTCTTACTTGTTTGACTCAATGATAGAGAACACAAATCTAACCAGTAACAAAGTAACGGTGACTCTCAGATTACTGTGCTTTGCACTGGAATCTCACAGTGCAGACTTAAACTGGGTTACTGTTTGCTTTCAATGTAAGCTCATATTTTCAGCTCCAACAGACATTGGTGTGGGACTTCAACCATGGCTCCTTGAGCTCTACTGGGCCAATGACTCAAGGAAAGGTTAAAGAACTTAATCTGCACTCTTTAAAAAGAGAGACAACTGCTCAGCACTCTTTAAGCCAGTTCGTTCCCAACTTCAGAATCCTTCTCAGTCAGAGGCCCTGAAAAATCACCCCTGGTGTGAAATATGCTTGGTGGTAGTGTCTGCTTTGTTCGTGTTGAGCACAGAGGTGCTTTTCTCGTGCTGAGGTGTACTTCTCTCAGTTGTGTTGACGTGTGAGATATCCTCAAGCCTGTTTTGTCCATGTATCTCCTGTAAAGGTGTTTCTCTCATGCAGATGTGACTGTGCTCAGGTGTGCGTCTTTGAACCTTACCCAGTTCAAACTGGTTGGAACTGTTGCTGCAGGTTTGTCGGACCTCCTCGCTGTCCCAGCCCAGTGGATACAGGGCACATCCCGAACCAATCAGCAAGGCTGCATGGAGCAAAAAAGAGGGAGAGGGACTTAATCAAACCATTACAGGGCTTTATGTTTAGACAGCACATTGATTACTTTAATCATTTATATGAATCAGCTTAATTAGACAGCGATAATGAGAGATCGGGTCAGAAAAGTGTGAGTACATTACGTGTTTAGAGCACGTAGCATACAGAAACTGCATACAGAAACAGATCAGCTTGACTGTTGCAGTGCTTTATATTTAGCAATCATTTAGGAGCCCCCCAAAGAGGAATGATGATAGTGGTATATTGTGCCATATAACTGTCAGCGCTTAATTCACAAGCGACTTGGACTGAATCAGGAAAACACTCAAAATTGCAACAGTGATTCAGCATCATAAGACTCCCTCTAAATATAGAAGGGTTGGATGTACAATTTTCCACCAAATAAGGCTGTCAGCATAGAAGTCTGTCTAATTTGCATACCCTACCATTTAGAAAAGACAGCAAGGAGCAGCGGCTCGGAGCACTAGACTCGAGTGTGGATAAAACCGTTGTGAGTTGAATCCTTGTTGACAGCTCCTTAACCAGTTATGGTGTGTTTGCGCTGGCATGGATTTAGCAGTCCATTTAGCTGCACCCAAACATGTCAGTGGTTTTAGTTGCATTTAAATCACCACCAGGTACACCTCAGCCCAAGCCTTACACTGTTCTCTGCTTCGTGACTATCAAAATACAACACTCAATATGGCCCAAGGCTAACCAAACAGAGATAGGCTTTTTGTGACCTTTTTGTGGAAGCATTTTGATATGCAATCGGCATCCATAAGTGTACAGTGCAGAAATGACAATGAAAGTACTTAATCATGTTTTTTATTCTATTACCACAAAAAATCAATAGACTTATGAAAAGTATGTAAGAGATGTGTATCCAAATAATATATTGATAGGTTAAATTTATTCTCCTTCATTTTTCATTTTATAGTCATCTTCAGGCCACATCTTTAATACAAAAATTGAACAATTAGATATATATATAATTGAAACAGTGGTAGAGTGAAGGGCACTTGAGCCTTGATGCTCATGGATGGGAACCAGGATCAGGTCTATTAGCTCCTGAGGACACCTAAAGGTTTCCAATGAGAACATAGTTTGGGGCAAAGAAATGTGTGCAGGTGACTAGAGATAGTTAACCTTCTGAAAGACCAGCCCTGTTTCAGGGTATTTCTGTCCAGTCAAGTTTCCTTATTAATTACTTAAAAGTGACATTTGTTGGATCCTTTTCAATCTGCCTCCCATCCTACTATCAGTTATTGCCCATAAGACAGGGAGACAGGGGTGGAGAGGGGCCGCAGCAAACAGGGGAAAATACTTAACAAATTAATCCATTCTAACGCACGGTATGGCTGACAGCATGCGCCTACAGTGGAAGACAGAGGGAGGAAGCAGCATGACCCCACCTCTACAGCCTATAGCACACTATCTCCAGCAAATTGCCAAAGCTCTTGGGAAATCTGCTCACATCATGAGATCATGCCTGGAGCCTGTGGGCTCCATTTGGAATTGAAATGGTACTCACCGAGAGAAAATCTTGGCCACTTTGGAATGTCCTACATACAACCTTTCTCAACACATGTGAAGTGTTGAAGTTATTCTCAGATTTGTTTAAGAGAATAACATATCTGAGCACTCTGCTCTTCTGCATGTAGGAATAGTTTGCAGCTTGGTGGATGTTTCTTTAGCATTCAGTCACCCGATGAGCCTCACCCTCCATATCTGAGCCTTGTCTCAAAATGTCCCTGGCAGTAAAAACGAGACAGGCCATTTACACAACAACTCAAAGGCTGCCTCATTTATAAGGAAGAGAGGGCGTAAGAGAGGTCACTGGCGCTGGCTTCAACACCTCAGCACCGCTCCACACTACATGTGCATTCCTGTGAAATAAGGCAGGGCTGAACCTAATGGAACCTGGCCCAGCAGAAGCTACCGGATCCATAAAACAAATGCATCTGATCAGATAGCTGCATGCGTGTTCACGACAGGTATGAGGAAGTGACTGTAAATTTTCTCACGCCTATCCCTAACTGTTTAGTTTACTCACCCCACCCATACCCACCTTCTCGTTCTGAGATATTCCAAGAGAACAGAGACTGGTGTCCCAGAGAAATTTCCTTCAGCATTCCGGCTCTGCTTTATTCAGGTCCCCACAACAGACAAATCCTTTCATTACTAAGCCTAATTAGTGCTGCCCAAATTACATTGTGGAGCAAAGCATTTAACCTGTGTTTTCCTGCAGATAAGGAGCCATTCACCCTCTGCCATTCAATGCCTTCTGTCAGTAGGGATTCCCCTCTCTTTGTGGGTCCTAATTCAGGTCGATCATGCAGTTCACACTGAGGCTAGCAGTGTGGCATCTTTTGGCACATGTTTTTTAACATTGTTGATTTTGTCAGTTCTTTCCAACATGTTCTTCTTTTGCCTGACCATTTTCCAATGCTAAGGCATTTTGATAAGTTACTGGGCTGTTCTTACTGTTCATATACGGCAAGAGCAGCAAAACAGGACGATGTACATGCAGTAGATCTGCTATCTTTATTCAGTCACTTGTTTTAGCTAAATTTTACTTTTTGTATGAAGGGCTGCACAATACGTCTAGCCAGTAAGCTCCCACTTCTCTCGGTGTATGAAGGATTAAAACAGGCAGGGTTACATAATCAGATTGCATGTGCCCCATCAAGAATTAGCAGCTAGCTGTTAGGAACTGCAGAGCTTGGGATGAGCCGGAATGTATCCACTGTGAATATTAAACACAACCTCAATTTCTTTTTCAAGTCCCCAAAAATGTTGGGTGATAAAGAGGTACGTAATTGGCTTTCATTTTTACATGGAGCACTGAGATAAAACACAGGCTGTTCCTCTCTGACATGGCTCCACACCCAGTACAACCACCCCCCCCCCCCCCCCACCCCCCCCACCCCCAAACCAACTTGTGTGTTCTCCAACACACAAGTGGGGTGATTTTAAAACCTATCTCCAAGAAAAAACACCTAAAACATGCCAAACTCCATATGATTCAACCCAAACTGGGGTAATTTATCTCCCATGTGTTCAAAAGAATGATGTAATTTTCACTGTAATGTGTGAGTGATACAACATCCAATTACCAGCTCAGACTAGCCAAGACGCACAGTACTTACGAACATATGAGAAATGAAACATGTTTTGCATAACATAACCATCTCAGAGGTGACCAAACTTGAAATCAACCACTCTTCCAAAATCCAGGAGAGGAAATATGACCCACACACTAAGGATACTGCAATGAAGTAAACAACAAAACCGGTTTTCAGAGATTTAGAGACTAAATTTATGGTTTTATACAGTTAATAATAAACCAGCACTTACAACAAACAACACTTACACCCACATTGCTGTTGCATTATTTTCATAAAATGTGAGTCTATACACATTTTCATTAAATACATCTGCATTTGAGGTTAAGTCAGTCAAATCCCATCCTCCTCAGTCTCCCCCTCCCCTTCCATCTGTTTGTGGCACCGTGAGAACGGGGATGGGGGTGGCAGGAAAGTGGGAGCAGATTACCAAGAATGGAGCATAACCTTGGTAGACTCCATGTGAAATGTTTACACTAGAGATGCCTGTGGGTTGTAATCTGTGCTCCATTACCACAAGTTCCGTTTCAGTTAAGGCCCAGCTATTTTAGCCCTATTTTGGCCCTCCTGGTTATTTATCTTCTGTGCCACTTACATCTGCGTGTTGTACACTATGTCAAAGCAGAACTAGCTCAACTCGCCAATTCAGTGTCATGTTGTAATCAAAGCTATTTGTGGGAATTTAAACTGAAATGAAATTGTTCCTGTCTTTGCTATATGATCTTACCATTGGGTTGTCTAATCTTGCCTTTTTCTGTGCTTCTCATTCTACTGCATTTATATTACAATTTCAGTATATATATATTTTTTTTAATTTTCCACTCTGCAGAGTGCTGCAGGACTGACTAGACTTTCATCTCTTTCAACAGTAAGAAACCCACAGGAAGATGGTAGAATTTTTATGGACATTGCACCATACAGTCCCCTCTTGCACTGTTAAAATGAAAAATAGGCATAATCTCCAAAAAAAAATCTCCATTTCAGAGATTCATAAATAAAGATGTTTCACATCTGCAGCATTGCAGAAACCATCATTTCGGTTTCAACTGTCAGGGTCACAGTAAAATATTTTAAATGTGGCTGTCAGATAATTAGCTGTAATCTACACTGTGCACTCAAGGCTGTCCTCTAGTACAGCTCCTCTATGTCTTCATCAGTGCAATATTGTGCACCATAAAGATAATGTCCGTAAATACTAAAGTTAACTAAAAGTTATCTTACGCAAGCATTAACCAAGCCATTTCCAGTTTAAACAACTCAAATTCATTATGATGTATTTGTATTCATGGCTTGTACAATGCTGCTGAAATTCAAGGGTGATTGGGTAAATTATTATAGCACCAGAGAAATCTCACTCCACTGCAAAGGTAAGAAGTAGAAGAAAATGAAATTCCTGCTGTCTTCCTCTAACCTACACACATGCGCACCTTCGCACACACAAGGCTGTGCGCACATCTTTGCATAGAAACCACAAAAGAACTTTGGTTGTGAAGAAGGTTGTGTAAGGTTGTGAGCGCAAATCAAAATGTACTCCTGACATAATGGAGTGACTCCATTCCGCATGGTGCTTTGGGACAGCAGCAGCAGCAGCAGGCCTGGCCTGGCAGATTTGCAGCTTATAAATGCTAGGGACAGACTGTGTGAGAGGAATGATAAGAGAAAGAGGGTTCTCATGTTTATTTATTTTTCCTTTTTTTTTTTTGCTCTGTCAAAGGGCCCGATCTTTCGAAATCACGGATGTCCTCTTGTCCCACACTGGAGACAGTTGCTATAACAACCAGCTGAAAGAAACAGTTGACATCTGCCTGCCTGGATGGATGTGGGTGAGACGATGCCAGCGGAGAGCAATCACATACTGGCACAGGTCTGAAACTATGGCCCATGTCAGATGCAGTGGTCAGGGGTGGGCGGGTGAGCAGTTGAGGTTTTCCTCTTGGTTCCAAATATAGACTTGTGGAACATAACGACACTGGTTATGATGCTGGACACAAGACTTGTCTGACAACCGCCCTGCTTCATTCGGAAAGATGTCAGTTTTTAGAATACTAAAGTTACAATTACACAAATGGTGTCAGTGCCAAATTGTGTTTGTCTGGGGATGTGCATAGCTTATTATTGCTACTCTGTTAAACTGAATATTGCACTGAGCAAGCCAGATGAAACCTAAGGTGCAAAACACACAAAAACATCAACTATACAGATCATTAAGACTTTAGCGTGAGCTGCTGGATGCTGTGGGAATTCTCGGGATTGCATTCGTAATGGAATATGCACTCTTACCAAATTAGATCAATCCTGTTGGCCTTTTTTTTGTAAAGTCCTCTGTAGCTGAGTTTGCACCTGCTGTTCTGTGCAGTTACAAGGACCTCATGTCCTCAATCACTTGATTTAATATTTTAATATATCTGCTTGCACAGTGTAATAACAAACAAGCTGGTCAATCCAAAGGCTGCAAGTACAGTGCAGGAATTCCATTTAATAAGTACTGGTTGCCTGTCACTTTGAGTTCAAATTGAATGTAAAATTGCAATTCCAGATTGGTATGGTCACACAAACAATGATTTTTACCACCGAATAGAAAGATGTCTATCATGTAGTCAGAGACTGAAATGAAGCATAGATTCAGAGAGCACAAGGCCACTCCCTCTCTCTTTGGCCCACTTGGACATCTTACCCCATCACTACCCTCTCCATCTGCACGCTGAAATTCTTTTTCCTATCTCTGCCATTCCCAGGGTGCCTGTGTCTTTTCACCCCCTCTTTTTATGTGAACGGGAGCCACACAATCCCCTACATAGCGTTCCATGCCCTTTACAATGACATTCAGGTCTATTATTCAAAAGGGAGAAAGGGGAGAGGAAGAGAGGGAGAATAAGCTGGCCAAGTCTTTGTGATCAGAGAAAAGGCAACGTGAATGGGTCATCCGTGCATGGGTCAGTTCGGTGTGGGCCCTTTTGTGGAGTGGCATTCCACAGCAGAGTGCAGAGCTGTCCAAACGGGGATAGCAGAGCTGCAAAGGGAATGGCAGAGACCGCTGTCTGGGCCGGACTGACCCTCCAGATGTGGACTGTGCAGCTCACACCCATGTTCCCACAACTCAGGCTTGACGGTACAAGGGAGGAACTGAGTGGCAAAAGCTGACCGAAAAAAAATTGACAGGGAAATTTTTTCTGAGTAAAATCTGTCTCCTGCAAAAAGCAGTCAAACTGGGTCAAGTAAAGCACAGTGCAAACGAAAAGAAGGAGACTTTAGATCTTGCTCCCACCACAAAGGGTGTTTGCGTTTGTCTTGTGTGTGCTGTGTGAGGAAACTAATAGGTTTAACAAGCAAAGAAATTCTGATTCCAGTTTGCTTTGGCAAATACTTATCAACACCTCCTTCTAATCAGTTTTGGGAATGACGTTTAAATTAGGCCTCAAAAATAAATATGGACTTTGGCCACAGTGCTGCAGGAGACAGGCAAGGACATTTCAGCCACTTCCAGGAAATGTAAATGTTGGTCACAGGAACGGACAAAACCTTCATCCAAAACCGCAAGCCTTGTTAAAACTCATCTGAATGTATACTTGGCCTCAAGCACTTCAGCTTATAGGTTTTTTTTTTCTTTTAGCAGTGCAACAGCTTTCCTAAGCTCACCAGACTCACTCAAGTTTATCACCAGTTTTCATTCACTTGTGTTAGTCAGATTATATGGGTCAGTCTTCCTCCTATCACTATGCTGGCTGGGAGGACAAAACCTTCAGCTTTATAATCATAGATTTTCAGCACTGTACCCTACAGATTTGTCTGGCTCAATTTAATTAACAGTTCAATTCATATCTATGGATTATGTCTATGTCTATGTCTGTGTTCTCTCAGCCCACTACACACAGTTCCATCTGACCTGCATCCCTAGTAGCACGGTATATTACATTGGTTATATAATATTCAATCTCATTTTCAATTTGTTAACGAAACAGGAACTTCTTTGAGGAGATTAATATTCAACAGACAGTGCACTGACTGTGAATTCCCTAAGACTTTGCAGGGGATTTCAGACACCAAGCAAGAGGACAGGGTTCAGGCTGGAAGAAGTAATTGGGGGGGGGGGGGGGGTGGCAGAGGGGACTAGATTAGGAGGGACTGCCGTTGTGAAACAAACACCACAGAGTCAGAGTAGTGTAATCACCTCTCCTAAACCCCTTCCTTCTGGCACACAGTTCCACAAACCAGATTTCAGGCAAACTTAATAATGTTTATATTCCAAATACAGCCGTCTGTAGCAGTCTGGAGAATGTGGTGTCAGCTGCCAGGGAAGGGGGAGAGACTTAACCAGGGTTACACGGTAGCAGACTACAACTGGGCCATTATTTCTGCTAATAACACTGCTGTTCATATTAATATTCCCACCATTATCAGCCTCTGTATTAATAGCATTACATAATAATCCCTGGACTTTGAACACCACAGTCTACAATTCACTCAAGGACTTGGCAAGAGAAAACTAAAATCAGACCAGAATGTGAAAGTGGATTGATCCAAATAAACTCACCCTAATCATTATAAAATCCTCAGCATTATTTTACATGTTATGCACAAACATGTCCAGATGACAGGAAGAATATTTTATTGGATAAACAGTGCTACAACAGCTGACCCTGAGCAGAAAGGGTTAATATAAGGTTAATATAGGTTTGAGAAGCAACCAGATATCTCTCCTGGGATATTTACTAGCAGTCTCTTCAGAAATGAAACTACACACTGTTAGGGAACGGTCATCTCCGCAATAAAAAAATCTAAATTCGTTGACAGTAGTTGGTTGCACTGCACAGGTGGCCCACAGTGGATTCCTCTCTCCTTTCATCCCATTTCCCACCCCTGACCGAGCGACACGGTTAGAGCTCAGTGCCCCATAGCAGCTGTGCCACCGTGGATCCACATCACCTGCCGCCCTCAAACGAACGAGCAGCCACAACCTGTTCCCAAGGGAGAGGTAATAACAAACCAACGGCAGCCCTTTGATGTTTCAGGAGTCAAAACAGAGGTCTCCGGAGGAGACGGGAGACTTCTCTGATGTCTCGATTCCCTTTCGGTTTCCTCCTACTTCTTACCCAAAAAGTAAACTCCTTGTCTTGACAGCTCTGGATTGGCCAGTATTCACCATCTGAGATACCCCATCTCATGTCCCTCCTCCACTGAGAGAAGTTTGAGGGACTTGAGGAAATTTGATAGACTGCCAGTTGGGACCAATAAGCCTTTAACTACTATTCAGGACAGACACATTACATCTACCTGACAGTTCCATCGTACTTACTCAACACACTGGGAACTGTGGGATTTATTTGCAAAATTAGTTCAAGGTAGCTTCCTTTCAGTCTCTTCAATCCCCTTACCACCTATTCAAAGCTTGTATTTTTTCACAAAGGAACAGTGAAATGAATTCCTTTTGACTGTGCTGTTGTCTGTTCTGCTCCTATTATGCCCTGTAAAAGTTCGAATGTTACTCCCCACCCCTCATATGCATATCACTGACACCCTATGTGAACTTTGAACTGTGCAGAACCAACTGGTTCAGGGATTTTAAAATCGTATAAGACTACATAGGATCTACTCAGTAACATTGTCAGATTCCTGTATGTAAAACCACTAAGTGGCCCATGGGGAAGACTGAGACTGAAAAGAAATTGGTAAAAGACAGCAGGACTGTCGATGCACCTGAGCAGCAGGGAGGCCCACATCTTGTCCGCCATTCTCTGCAGTCAGGGCTGAAATGGTTCTGTTCAGGAGCAGTACCAGATGAGCTGTTCCTTACTTGATGTAGGTTGAGTTATGTTTTGCTTGTGCTGTGTGAGGGCGAATAACACCAATTAAATGACCCAGATAAACAAACCCATGAGATGCCACTGGGAACGTGATTAACAATGAAGGACTTAATGAGAGACTCCAAGATTGACTGATACTCCCTCAACTGCCACGAGCCATGTTTCAGTCACACAAAATGAACCACGTTTAAAAAAAGTGGGGCCATCCTCTCCACAAAAGAAATTCTTGCAGATAACCATTCCCCTGTTCTCTCAGGGTTAAACGCAAATGCAGGCAACATACAAAAAAAATCTTCAAAGGAATATCTGCATGTTTTGTAGATGGATTTAAGTACATGGAGAACTGTGCAGTTCCCATGACCTTGCATTCTCAATGGGAGCTGAGAGAAATTATTTTTAAGAAGGCACTTGTAGGGTAGGGGCACGCTACATGTATCTAAAAAAAAGAGAAAGGAATGCTTCTAATGTGAAATTCCCACTATAGATTGCAGCTCTGGGTCTGTCTCCGTGTCCATGAATACTGTTTCTGTTACACTTATCTGGGGTTATTGACATCTTAATACTGAGTCTCATTACTTCTGCCACCTCTGTGTTAGGCAATCAGCTTTCACCAGATGAAACTGTAAACAGACCACATAATCAGGCATCAACACTAGACCATAAAAACAAAGCAAAATGGTCACAAATCACTTTTAAGTCTCAGCAGAGATATCCTTCTGTAATAAAGAACATATATCTATTCATTTCCAGTTATTTTCAGAAGTAAATGCTTCTACTGGGGGTGTTTACATCTGTTTTTCATTCTGTCATAACAGACCACAACTCCCAGTGTTATAGTCTGGATTTGATCTGTGACATCATCATATATTACAAAGGGAGAAATAAATACAGCTCCAGCTGTTATTAAATGGCTCTGGAGTCATCCGTCAAACGCTGATCCCTTTCATGACTAACTTTGTCCAAATGCCTGTCTGTTCTCTCTCTAGTCAGGATCCGAGGGAGCTCACGTTGTGAGCGCAACCACAAAGAGGTGAATGAGGAAACAGGCTGCAGCCGACACATGGTGCCCCAGCAGGGGCACAGCAGCAAGGAATACTCTCAAATCCAGCTGCTGGGTGAAAAAAATATATATTACGCAATACCCACACACACATGTCCTTTGCCTATATACCTCTTTAATGATAACAATGAAGGTTTTGCCTCACTTGAGCACTGATAATGAGTTTCCATAAAGAAACACTGAAAAGAACGGTGCATGTACTGTACAACCATGACAGTTTATTCATCAGAGAAAACAATTCAAAACAAATACATCACTTTATTGTTTTTTAAAGACCGTGGGGAGGGACAACACAGAGCTCCAGACATGTCTTTAAGTAAAAATCTCTCTTTGCATTAAACCAATTACCACCTGCAACATAACCTGTCCACACCCAGCCAATACTCAACGAAGGAGCCTAAAATTGAGAAACAATTTCCAGTCGTTAAGCTCAGAAACTGCAGACAAACAAAGCATCTAGGTGCTGTTAAAGCAAAGGGGTCATCCTTTTCACCGTGAGCTGTAGCTTGACATTTCATTTTTCACTTGTGGCTTTTGTGATTGAACGAGCAGTACAACCTGACTGCCGGGTATAGAGTTGCACCAACACTTGTACACTCTTACCCGAGTAGAGATGTCAGTATGCATTCGGCTAACAGAAGGCATGCGCAAATGCAATCCACCCTACGATAATCGGAGGCTCCAGCCCTGTTACCTGACCTTTTGTGGAACAATTACAAGAGATCCCATTCCTTCTTCTGATTGTATGAAAACAAAGTGACAGTATCCATGCTGATTCAGATAGAAGGATATAAGATCTGTGCCCCGCTAGAATATCCTGGCATTAATCATGACATTTCGAGCACGTCTTCTCTGTCATCTTTCTCCAAACACCACTTTCCCAACCTAGCTACAATTACACCCCCACACCTGCTCTAAAAGTTCTCCACAGGGCAGCTCAATGTGTCCTTTCTAATTTCCTGTCTATACTGTCTCCCCATGAGAATTTTACTTTCATTCTACTATTTTGCTTGTTTTTATGGCTTGTTCCATCTAGTGACAGCAGACACCATAATTACTTCTTTTGTCCAGAGTCTACTGAGAATCCAGTGTTATATGATCTTTGTACCCCTATTTTTTCCAATAATTTACTCTTACAGATACATTGGGGCATAAGTACAACTTAACGGACAGTTAACTTTCCTGTGGGAAACAGGGAATCTCTGGCTACCCCACCAGTTCTACTTCTCATACCTCGAAATCTTTATTTGCTCGCTACACCCCTGCTCACGCTCTGTTCTAATGTTTGTCTGTCTGTCCACCTATTGCTTAAACAATCAGCAACAGCACACTTATTCTCATCTCTGGACCCATAGGAGTAGAATGCAACCCACAACCATTAAGACAGCAAAGTCATTCCCCACCTTCTATTGCACTCTAAATACTTTATTTTTAGACAGCACATTAGATTTTGGACTTGTAGGTCTGTACCCAGATTGTGCACCCGAATCAATGCTTTCCTGTAAACTAGCCTGTGTTTGGGTTGGGCTGCACCATTTATCTTTAAGGAATTACAGTTATTAAAACTGTTTTCTTGATTGTAAATCACAAAGTAACCTGCTACACTTGCACTGTGTTAAAACTTGGATTGTGATTCTTACTCTGTTATTAAGCCAGCCTCGACAAGGGCATCTGCCAATTAAATGCAGGAAAAACTACAGAGAAAGACCTAAGACAGCACATGATTTGGAGCCTGCTCTGCCCCCTGTCTGTTTGGGGGAATATTAACTCAGATCTCCTGTAAAGGCCTGATGGATCTGAAGCATGTAAAGTAGGTTTATAGTAATAAAGGGCTTTCTGAGTCAGGAGATAGACATCAGCAGCTGCAAAAACAGGGAAATACACTTCAGTCATTGGATGGAGAGAAAGGGGTCATGTGGGCAAGCCAAAGATCAGGAGCCAAAGTATGTACACCCTCTCTCTATTTGCAGGCATCATTCTTATGATTTAGCATCTTCTGAAATAGCAAACAGTTAACCTACAATGGCTCACTCACTTAACCTCATCAGGTTCAACAGTGATCATTAATCACCACACAAAAGAATGAATTTACTTGACTATATGAAAAAGGGTCAGTTCTCAGAAAACTGGCAATGTTGTCAGTTTCCCTTGCCATTTCATTTGACTGCTATTTCTCCCTTTCCCTTTTAAATAAAGTGTAGATGCTTTTGAAAACCACTCAACCGTTGCAAAACAGGTTTAGTTAGTTCTCAGTAAGAGGCTGTCCTTGCTTGAGTTGAATTCCATTGTGAACTCTTTTATGCTCCTGGCGGTGTGTAGAAGTGAGAAATGTAAAATCCATTTCACAAACCTACATCAATTGCCTCTTCTCTAAGACCTGGATAAAAGTTGTCAGGCAGTGGCCCGTGGAATTATATTGGCCAAGTTTCCTAAGTGTTTTTTTTTTTTTTTCATTTTTCATTAACTAGAGCTTGTCAAATCCGATGCCAAAAATTGTTCTCACAGTGTCATTTAAGTCTGTGTAACTGCTATTCAATGAAATTCTTGTTTCCAGTCCTCTAAAGGCCCTGAAACATCCACATCAGCCCCCCAAAGCAGTGCTGTTATACATTTGATTGACCACAATTTGTGGCAGTGTTTTATATTGTCACTTGAACATGCATCCTCATATTACCAGAATATTTGTGACAAAAGAAGAAAAATACTTGTGATTATTTTCCAAAATGACTCACATCAGTACTTTATTTTCCTTTCATGCTCTATAAAACATATTAAAAATCCAGCAGATTATAGTTTTCTAGTTTCTAGTTTTACAACTAATAGCTTAATTTCAATTGTTCTACACTTCTGTTTTATAATTAGCTAGTCAGTCGGTTTGCTTTATCACCTCAGCAGTATGAGCAGCAGGGTGTATTCTGCTTGCTACGCACAGAATATGCAGCAGCTGTTAATATTGTTGAAAAATATATTTGAGTCTACTGCAACACAAAATGACATCATACAGCTTGGTTGCAAAACTATTAAATGTGACAGGATGTCAATTTTTTGAATCCAGAACAATTTCAGTAGTGTATTGACAACTGAATGTGATGAATCTCTCTCCTCTAGCTGTCCTTAAAGCTGCCATTAACAATATTTCTGAGGAATATGACATAGCTGCATGCACTACACATTTAACTCCCTGATGCCCCCTGATGCACAAATTATGACAAATGGGCAAAAAGCACAATTATAAACTAAATATTAAACCAGCCCCAGCTAAAGACACAGCACAGAAGCTGGTCTCAGTTCTGATGTCTGAGAATGTAAATCCACCTGTGCCAAGTCTGCGTCTTTATTTTGTGTTTAGCTGGAAGGTACTCCTCCAATGAACAAGTTCAGATGGACATTAATGTGAGGTATTATATATGAGAAAGACTTATATGATAAAACTGCTCCAAGCCTGGTAGTTTTTCTCACTAATGTCATCTTAGGAAGGCAGTGAAAGTAGTGAAGGTGATAAATATATGTCAGATCTGCTTACCTCTCAGTGGCATGTGCTGCACTTTGGTCTGTACTTCATTCACAAGCACATTGTCGGACTATTATTCATATGGAAATTTGCGTTGTAGTAATACAAGCAATGAACACAAAATAAAACAATATTCAGTTCCTTACAGTATAATTAAAGGCTCAGAGCACGTATCTTGAGTGAGTATGTTATATAAAAATATACTCCTATACCTACACTTTGGGTTGAATATTTCATCACGCATTCATTTCTGCTTATATTCTTAAAACCATATTTCTGCCCAGGTTTAAAGTCCATTTCACACAAATAATTGAAATGGATCTGACTCTTTCCATTGTGTTTAACCACATGTACACTGTATTGTATGATTGCGTTCCAGATGGGAAAGAATGGGATTATGACGGCTACAAAGCAATTTTATACCAAATCAGGCTTTTATACAATCCTTCCCAGAAACCCATTGGAACAAAGTGTAAGCACCTTATGCTTGTGTATGAGTGTGAGTGTTTGTGTGTGTATGTCTGTGTGAAAAAACGCTGTGGCTAGCTTTGCCCACAATGACAACGTTTTCAAGATTGACAAAAATTGACTCGATCTTATCAAAAGGATTCAGTGCTGATTTTCTGTCAAACTGAAACCCTAACACCAGGTCAATATTCTATTTAAAATACAGTGAAAAACCCAAAAATTTATGGCTCGGATTGGTTCACCCTCTTTTAAGAAAAATTAACAAACTGTCCATGTACATTTTGTGTATGCTTAGAAAAATGTGAATATTTCAGAAAGAGAATTTTGTGTACATTTTGCCATTTCTCCCTCTCTACCAGTCTTTCACCATAACCCTTGAATTTAGTTTCAGCTGAGAAGCTTTCAGGGTTCCTGAATGCCTGAATGCTAGGTTTCAGACGGCGCCCACAGGGCACACAGAAAGTTGCGAAACAGGAAGGAGCCCCTAGCTTGAGTTTCTCTTTATTGGAAGGAAGACAATGGTTTTATTGAGAACTGTTTCAGAAATCTACATTAGAAACATCTGGATGCACTTGAGTTCTGTGCACCACACCTAGGAGCAAAGGAGGAGAGGGAAAGAAAATAAAAGAACTCCTACAATAAGTCACCAGACTGCATATTGGAGACTTCAGCAAAAACAGATGCTGAACGCAAGAACTGTTTGTATAGCTAGCTCTCTACCATGCACTTTGTGTTCCATCGGTAGCTTCAGCTTGATAAATAATCATAATAACTGTAACAATTACATTGATGGTGTTATCTACACAAATTATTGTGGTAATAATGTATTACATTTGTGAACACAATTTGCTAATTAATTGTTCATGGTTTTTCATGTTTCATGACAAAAATACGAAACAAGAAGCATGCCAAAAAGACATAGTGCCTCTCAGATGTGGTGTGAAGGTATCCTAGGTACTGAACAGTGCTTCCAGGATTATACTGTTCCTCTGTAGAGAAGACAGTGCAGGAAAAGTTCTCTTCTGGACTTACTTTTCTGAGTGCTTCCTCTGTGGAATTCCACTGTCTTTCTCAATCCTTTTGATCCATGAACAGGACTAATGAAAAATAAAAACGAACTTTGTGTTCTGTTACTTCTCCCATTCTTTAGGTAAAGGGAACAGCACATCCACAGCCATGCTGGTAGAAAGAATGTAAAAGCTTTGTTGTCAGACTGGAAATGGGTAACACCCAAAGCTGCTGGATGCATGTATGTGTGTGTGTGTGTGTGTGTGTGTGTGTGTGTGTGTGCACGCGTGTGTGTGTATAGAAAGATGATAAATACAAAAGCTTCATCAATGGTGAGCCACTTACTCTTATTACAACAATAATATTATTAGCAAATTCCATTATCCAGGGTGACTTAAAAAGCTTACATTTTACATGTTTACACCTGGCTTGATTGTATAAAGTTCAGAGCAACAGAAATACCATGCCTGAGATTTGAACCAGAAACCACTATGTTTAATCCTGTGTTCCCAAACTGCCACACAGTTAAGGAGCCACTGATAAGGAAGGGAAAAGTGAGCAGAAAAATTGATGAGCGTCTTTTACACAAGCCATTCTCCAATTTAAATTTCTTCTCCCTGAGAACTCTAGCATGTATAACACCTGCAGAATTTATCACCCATTAAAAGCCATAAAATCTAAGACATACTGTACAGTAAGAGCTTCGCGTTTGAGCTCCATCCTTCTGCTCCACCTGTTTTGCCATCAAATTTAAAGGATGCACCTGAGGCCACATAGACACCTCCCTTGAACACTCTTGACAGCCAGCATAATACTTAAAATTGTTAATAGTTACACTGAAAAACCATGACAATATTTATTATTCCTACAGATACACACTTCTGTCTTATTTAAGAGGCACAGGTGCTATGAAGCAGTGGAGAGCACTACAGTGTCACTGAGGGAGTGTACCACGTCTCTGAGTGTCTGCTTCATTACGTCTTCAGCAATAGCAATCACAGAAGCCACCTTCATTTCACTTTCATGGCTTAATGCTTTTATTCTTTTAAAATTTGATAAAAATGCTGTCTAAAAATGTTCCCAGAGAGGATTCAGTTCCTGTTGTTATTCTCCACTGCTTGTAGAAAAAGGAGCTTCAAATCACTGATTGCAAACAGCGGAGAGAAAAGTTTACACAGCAGATGAGGTCAATGAAAGTAAAACAAGAGGTGAACAGTGACTAGAAGTAGAGGAAAGAAGTAGAGGAAAACTTGCAAACTCATTATTGCGTGATTTATTTGCTGCATGGTCCAGCACCCTAATTCTTTATATTACAGTGACCTTCTGCCTGCAATTACATATATGAGTACATATTTTTAAAGTACAACTTTTTCCACAGTACTTACTGTGTGGAACATAATCAACACTTACATAATGCATACCTAGTAGCACATAAGTGCAGTAAGCAAACCGACCATCAATCTGATGTTACCAAATGGAAAAGTGCAGAAGCACCGCGTGTTCCTTCCAAGGTTACCACACTCAGGAAATCCACTGTGAGTAAAGCTATCAATTTAGACCTAGGGAGAGATTCCAGCGACTTTTCACAGGAAATGCACCGCAAGCAACAGTATCAATTTAGACTCAAGGACTGATATCATTTACAGTCACTTTCTGAGTAAATCCAAGCACTCAAAGCCAAAATGAGAACAGGTCTGCTGTGGAAGAGCATTCTTTCTGTTGGCTCTTGTATGCAATACCACAGGGCTTACAGCAGAACAGCATCAGGAATAAACAAACAAACAAGCCCAGGCAGCTTTCAGTAGGCAACACACTTTCATCTGAGTGGTGACAGGCAGTCAGGGAGTCTACTTCAAAGGCGTGCCAAAGGGTTAAAAAAGAAAATGAGAGAAAACAATGAATATTTATGAGAAACTGCAAGGGTTGTAGAAATGCAAACAATTAACAACTCTCACGGGGGTATCCTGATTAAAATGGGGAGTTTCAGGAATGAGAAGGCTGGAAAAATTACGGGACATTTGGCATAAAGGTGTAGGGAGGTGCCATCTAATGGGACCATGTCAAACAGATTTCATGCAAGTAGTAACGTGATATCATAAACTAACACATGCAGTTGCTGAAGCAGAGTGCAAGAACACACCAAAGGCAACACAGCAGAGAAAGAGATGTGTGGTGAGTGTAGAGACAAATAAAGTGAGAGTGACAGAGAGAGACAGACAGACAGACAGAAAGAGAGAGAGAGCTAACAAGACAGAAAGTGGGAGAGTAGGAGAGAGAGAGAGGCTTCCTGCCACTGGGATTACTGGGATTACCGGTCTCCACAGGCTGTGCTGTGACTTCGGCAGGGTGCCTATCTGAAAGGTCACACAGCATACCCGGAGAGACGTTTCCACCTCTGGGGGGGTCATTCCATTTCCATTCCTGATTTGGGGGTTGCTTCATTCCTGATCTCAGTGGGACTGTTTCAACGTTATCATACTTGCCCGAACATAAGGCGTTCCTCATTATAAAGTGATTCCATTTTCAATTTGCTTTTTAATTGTCATATTTGTAACTGTGTACTTGTATTTGTTCTATATTGACAAGATTTAAATTCCAAAAATGGAAACAAGACTATTTAAATGTCCTGCAAAAAGAAAAAAAAAACAAATTTATAAGTTTTGTCTTCTTCAGATACCTATGGGAAGACTTCAGTGAGAAATGTAACAAATTCTCCAAACAGCATTGTTTCTCCTGCACAGCACTTAGCAGTATGCAAAGTAGCTTCTGCCTTCAGACTAGTGCGCTGGAGAATTGCAAGTACCTCACTTCAGCACTTCCTACGCAAGTGCAGCAAAAACACTTGTGTTGGCTGAATGTACATTCTGTCCACAAGAGCTGCTTTGGTCAGTGGTGCCAACTTTTGCCACTTATCATTAGCGTTAGCCAATATGCTAGTTTGTAAATACAGAGTGAGATGGATTGTCAAAACATATAAAAACCCAGCTTTCAGCCAATATGGTATATTTTAAAAACTTTAACATTGCAACTTTTCATGAATATTTCATAATTACTTGACTTACCTCAGTTAGGATATTGAACTGAGGTAAGTAACAGAACAATTATGAATTTGAAGAGGTTTAACGGGACATTAGGATTAATGGATCTTGTCAAATGCAGCCAAACTCATTTTTACTGTCAATTGTTGCTGGTGACAGTGTAGTTGAGGAGGATATCTCTGCAGCGCAGCGAAGAAGGGAAACAGATCCTACAGACTGGGCTTTGCATTGCTGTTTCCTGAATGGACTAAAAGCACTGCACACTCCAGAAGGGATGGGTTGTTACCTAGCATACAGGCCCATTCAAATGATGCAGTACTGACAACGCTGTGCTAAAGCTGAGCCTTGACCCAGTTTCTCTCTCATGCATATATCTAGCTCCATCTTAGACCATGATAGACTCTTAAGAAATGGGGGTAATTCCTCTTCTTCGCCCTGCTTGGTCCCCAGGCTGCAGTTGAGGCTGCTGTTGTCTGACGTTTGGCTGCGAACGACTGTTTCCTGTGACCATATGGCAGGACACCCCCTCAGGGGCAGGCTCCTTCGCTGTCACCATATGGCAGGCTGTAAGAGTGCCGCTTCTCGCGGAGCGGGGAGAGAGGTTTTCCTCTGCTTGCTCCTTTAGCCCCTCGGCTCCCCCCCCCCCCTCCTCCCCAGTCATGGATGTCATGGCTGTCATGGCTGGATGGGGGAGGCTCTCTCTGTACCTCATCTACCATGCAGTGTCTATAGCAATGGCAATAATGAATTGTATTGGCAGCATTTACCAGCAATTCCAAGGACATTTTTTTACAGAATGCTGGGAAAGACAATCAACACTGGCAGGTGCATTGTGGGAGCAGAGCAGTCTAGTGTCACTAAAATACAAGAGTGGAGGCACACTATAAGAAGAGAATACAACGTATTATCAGACATAGCACATTATCTCTATCTAAAGATGATGCCTCTCTGACCACTGACTTTAGAGACTGTGAAATAAAAGTGAAAATGTAACAAGGTATTACAGGACATTACAAGGTAATACACTGCAGTTTCCCTCAGAGAGATGATAAACTGCACAAGTATTCCTAAACTACAAGTTAACATTTGAATTGGTAAGGACAAACCAAGAAGGGTTTTTTCACATTTTCACTGTATTCTAAGAGTATAGTTCTGAGCATAGTAGTTCTGCTCTTTTCTGATGGTTCTGCTCATTCATGACTCAACACAGACCAGACTGACTCAATTACTGTAGACCAATAGAGGGCCCTAGACCAGCTAATAATCTTCACCACAGCTGGTGAAGTGATGAGGAGATACCATCATCCTGGGCTTGTGACTGATTACCGCTCTTAATGTGCCAGTGATCAATGTCTTTGGGTTGGCAGGTGATGAATTCAACACATCACAGCCAGGTAGCCGGTGATTCCATTATACATCGTATTACTGCTCCGTTTGCTTAATTAATCTTCATGGTGGAGCATAACTCTGAACACTTAATAGTGCAATTAAACATAGACATCTCCAGCATGAAGAATGAGCATTTAATGACAGATGTGCCACCCGAATGAATATCTGAGCTCTTAATTTTGTACTTGCCTTCGTTTTTTTTTTTTTGTTATTTATAGTCTGGATGTTATGTTTGGCCACTCCAGTTTCTCTGTGCCTAATATTGTCCCCGTGTGTAATATGTGTTCTCTTTCTCTGTTCTCTCACACCTCCTCAGAACTGTGTGAGGGAGAGGAGTGGTGTCATATCCATCGAGACCAGATGCTCCAGCAGGTTTATCACAAGTGTGGTGGAGAGGGAGGCCTGGAGGTGCTAAACCCTTTCCTCACTCCTGACTGCAAGAACTTGCAGCCCCCCAACACCCCTTTCCCAACCCCCAAACCCGCCATCATCGCTTTCCTTGGCGGGTGGAATGGCACGAGGGGCTGAGATAAGCACATGGGGGGGGGGGGTGCGAGGTGGGGAGGATTGGGGCCGGGTGTGTGGGGGGGTGTGATTAAACTCACTGTTCCCTTCAGGCACTGCACGCCTTTGCTTCATGTCTTATTTGGCGTTAACCAGCGAGGCTGCATATCTACGTGGTTATTCTCGGCTCAGAGAAATGAGAGCAGAAATTAATGAGAGCCTCATCTGTTCTCTAAGAAAAAAAAAGCATTCCCAGCTGAAGCCTCCTCATCCAAGGTAAGTCACCAGCAGAGAGTGCTGGCCCAGTATGAATAACTTATAGTCACTGATGTGTATGAATCAGAGAACAACACGATTCCTAATGTGTGCTGAAAAAAAAGAGATCGCACATCATCGATACAATCATCGCATGTGTCCACCCTGCTCTCCAAACCGCTAAAATATATTAAATTGATGTGAAATTGACCCTAATTTCCTGAGGGTCATTAACCAATTATCTTCAAATGATTGACTGAGAGGGTGGTCTCAAATGTAGCACTCTGTATGAGACCCCCATAAGGTGATAGACATTTCATGTGAATACTAATAAACCTGTCTTCACTTTTTCTTAACGCAAAGAAGCATCAATTTAAAAAAAAAAAAAAAATTAGGGTGACCTTTCAAGGTTGTAATTCTAAATATTAAAATCAGACAAATTTTTGTGACCCAAGCTGCAGACTTGTTTTGTTTTGATTTTTGACTTTCAGCTGTTTCTGGCATGAAAACAACAACACACGGGAGTGAAGGCAGAGAGAGGATATTGCGATTCTTAGTTACAGATTTCTCAGTGCAAAAGTCTTTATATCAAAGAGTACCAATGGTTTTTAATATCCCATTCTACCATTTCAAACCCAGTTTAATACGGCTTTTGTTCTGCTTTAACTCGTTCTTTGCTCCTACTCAGCAGGAGGTGTCTGCATGAGTTTCTGGAGATCGGAATGAGAGGCTGGGCCAGCACAGAATGCTGTCTGGATCACTTCACCAACAGATAAAGTTAACTTCTGTTCAGGGGAGTCCAGCCAAGCTCCTATAGCTATCACTTCCCCATTGACTAGGTGGAGTGTTACAGACAGGTGTCCAACCACTCAATTTCAAAGACAATCTCTGAGGATGACATCACTGGAAGATCAAGCATCACTAACTCTCCAGGCAGATATGACTGGCACTCATTTCTTCTGTCACATTTACTTTGTCTTCCCATGCCTCTGTCCTCGGCCCACCCTGCGTATGAGCAGTCCATCTTATTCTCAAAGAAAAATGACAATCTCACTGCAGCTTGTCATCCGTCTTTTACACAAGACCAAACAATGCAGCCAACACTGGCCCACCAGGAGGAACATGCCATTTACTTGTCACACACACAAGAATTTCCAAGCGTACTTGCCATGGCAACCTTCCTACCATATGTTTTGCAATGGCTTCCTCTCACTCTTGAACTCTTTTTCTCTTCTTCCCCCATTCCCTTTTTATGTGCACACCTCCACTACCAAAAGGGCCACACTCAAAAAAACGAAAATAGAATGGATTGCATCCACCATTGTGCCTGCAGGTTTTATAATCACTGCATAAGGCTAAGAAAAACCAAACAACTTCTCAATTACAACTCAAAATCTGTGAAGTGGCAAACCGAGGAAGGGATTCCAACATCAACCGAGTCTGCAATGCCATTGCTACAGACCAGTTTCCATGTGAACAGGCTGAGAATAGATTTAAAAACCTGTCATCTAGTCCACTGAGTATGTGCTAAGTCTATTTCAGTGGTGATTACGATTGTTTGATTTTGCTTTTTTCTAAATTAACATCATATTGGTACATATGAGACCAGCTGCAAAACAAATTGCCAAAGCCAATGCCCAGTAGTGAGGAGAGAGCTCCAGACACAAGCTCCTGATCCTGACTCCATGGTGAACAGCACGACCCTTCAAAAGCTGGTCCAGATGGAGTAATCTGCGGACGTCCCATTCTTGTCTGGGTTCCAGGCTGTGAGTGTGTCTTTGCTCGCAGGTTCCTTCCCTGCTGTGTCCAGTCACAAGACACGTGGAAAACAGGCAGGAGATCAAACAAACAAACAGCCCAATGATTCCCAAACAGCTGGAGTGTGTTTGCCCAGCTGAACGCGTTGTATGTTCTGGAGGGCCGTGAATTCGGCAAAAAAGGACAGCTGCCATGAGGATGGCTACTGTGTGTGCACATGCTCACATAAGAGTACATTTTGGGGGGGGTCACCGCACACCTCCCTCCATCACCTGAGTGTACTCTCTCCATCAGTTTGCGACAGAGCCCAGCTTCTGCTCCAGCCTGCCAGCCTCTATCTGCCGGACAGACCCAGTCTGGAGCTTCCTGCCTGCTGCTGCTGCTGCTGTGCGTGTCTACCACTCTCACCGCACAGACAGGAATGTGTCACTTCTCCCCCCGTCTGCCTGCAGGCTGGGGTGGTGGATTAGGTTTGGATCACAGCTGACACCACAGAAGGGGGCGGGGTTCATGGATATTTGTGCCAAAAAACACGGAAAAATTACCCAGTGCAATCAAACACTTTGGCTGTGACTTGGAAATGTATATATTCAATCTGGAAAATGTGGGAACGAGTTTCCTCGCTGCAGGAGGGCACATCTTCATCACTGAAGCTCAAACATGCACAAACACAGGCAGAGAGTCTCTCACACACACACACACACACACACGCACACACACACGCACACACACACACACACACACACAGAGGTACACACAGACACACATAATTTAGAGATCTAACACCTTGATTTTTCATGGAAGACTACATTTTTCATGTATTGCACATCCATGGTCACATGGCATGGTCACTGCCACCCATTGATCTAAACTTAATTTCAGTTTCTTTGAAGTTCTAGTCAAGATGCTAATCTGGATGTAAAATTGCCTGTCATATCCAGATGAACAGCATTGTTTCCTCATGTACACTGCAGATGACAAGCAGCCTCCAGCTGCTAGTAACCCCAGCCCCCATCCTAAGAATAGATCAATCAGACCAAGGCCTGGCAATGTTCTAACTGTCCTTTGTCACCCATATAATCAGACACACATTCACAGGCCCTGAAACAAGATCCTGCCTGCAATGAGGAGTAAGCACAAGTTCAATGGGGAAGCACTGTGGTGTCGTGGGGTGCTGAAGGGACAGTCAAAAACTCCATCGACTGGAGTGTATCCAGTGGAAGAGCACAACAACCTATCCGCTCACAAAAATCCAGTAAAGTAATTCAGAACCTGTGCCTGGCATACAGACCTAGTTTCTGGGATTACTTTCAAATGTCAGTACCTCTGTGAATGCCTTTGGGGCTGCCAGACGTAGTTTACTGTTGTGTCTGCTGTGGATCCACTCCAATGCCCGTAACAGCACTGGCACCAGAGGATAGCCCTTCCAAGGAGAACAGGGTTTTTTAACTATTACTGTCCTCAGTAGGAGGCACAAACCACACCTTTCTGTACAAGCAAAACTGAACATTATTAACATTTCATTATCACCATTTATCTGTTAGCAGAGAAAGTTAATCTAAACCATGGTTAGCTGTTATTTGCATGCATTTAACCCTTTTTGAAACCCGCAGAAAACTGACTACTGCTCCACTACTGACAGAGTTATCAAAAACATGGAAAAACATCAAATTCAAATATCAAATATCAAAATACATATATTAAGGATTTAAGGAGCAGAGCTTCAAAGGACCTCTACATATCACCAATAAATCAGACAGAGAACATAAATATGACTTCTACCTACATTTGCCTAAGATGGCAATATTTCAACTGTAGACCTCTTAAAGCAGCATTGGCAGATGACCAGAATTTTCTTCACATTGTGCATCATATGTCCATTGTCTGTGTCTGCATTTTGGGTACTGATGAGAAGCTTTCTGTGGCATTGCACATTATGATATATTAAACAAATACCTCCTTTTAGCTAAAGGTTGCTCCTTTAGGAAACAAAACTGTATTAGAAGAATAGAAACCACATTATTGCTAGCAGGTGGCAGTCTCTCAATTCTACAGTCTTTTTGTATCTCTTCTTTTGTTTCTACAATCATTTTGTATCTCTCCTGCAGTTCTCCATAGAGAATGGAACAAAACCATCTTGATCATCCTTTGTGTCATTACTGACATAGTCATCAGCAGTGAAGGCTTTTGGCCTCACATGCTTGCCAGACAAGCAGCGCAGCAGTGATAAAGCTGGTCCAGACCAGCCCTGGCAATACCTCAGCATGTCTCCTGTAGGTCCTTTCATTCTGCACTGTTACTGACCTCAGAACTTTTACTATATGTTGACAAAACCTTTACATCACACGATAAATGTTCAGTGGCTGACACAGACAAACCCGTTCAATCCACAATACCAGCCAGAGTAAGAATCTGTCCTCTGTTGTAATCACATTGCACACACAGACAGAGACAGCACATCACTATTGAAAAATAAAGTTCAGAAAAAACTCTTGGAGGTGTGCAATGAAGGTGACTTATCCATGATAACATGCTGTAGTGAATTAATGACAGCACCAGAGAGCCTGAGAATGTTCTGCACCACTTGCTCCAGTTCCCAGCACACCATACCTCGCAATGCCGACGTCAGCAGGTTACTGAAGACTACCAACTGCTTTGTGTTTGCCTTTTCGGCATTACAGGGGCATCCCTGGCCTTCATCCAACCCCTGCTTATCTCTAGGTGTCAGCTGATGAAGAGCCCTGCTGTCATGAGACCCTGAAGCCTCCCGCCTGATGATGACAATGGGCACGGCTCTCCCCACAGTCACGTGGCTGTGCTGTGGGTTGAGAGTGTGAGAACTGACCCAGAGGCTGCATTCCTTTCACTCACAGTGTTATGAAGAGCCTGGTAGATACAGTGAAGCTTTCGGTGTCACTGTCACTGCCAGCATGGCTAGTTTCCACTGAATTCACTGTTTGCATGTTCAGGCAGGGATAGATGTAAGATATGACTCTGGCGTATATGTTTGTGAATACTTCTCAAAGCCAACAGTGAATTACAATGACTGGTGTCATAATCACCACAACAGAGCTTTCAATGGAATCATTTCATAGTGCTTTCTGTCTACACAATCTGTAATTTGGGAGTCGCTGAATTATTAAAATAATGAATGTTCCCCTTGCTGTCCATGACTATAAATTCTGAACTACTGTATATTAGGAATTCATGCAACAAAATGGAAACTACACAGGAACATCCAACCTTATGATTACACTTAGAAACATTTTCAGCTGGGAATTTGATACGGTCTGCCACCCAAGAAAATTGTATCCTCAACTTGCTTCTCTCACTGGCTCAATGAAAGGTCATGGGTCTCCCTAAAGAATATCATTGAATGGTTCTGAGGTGTACAATAACATATCCCAATTAACTTCTGGCTTTGTCACCAGTTAAGACACTGGTTAAAATAAGTACTGCAATTTCATTTGTAAAAAAGTTTTAATTTGAAAAGAAAAACAATTCATATGTATTTCAACGAGAGCTGTCTTAAATTCAGTCTGATCCAGGCAATGCGTGCAATTCCTATTCCGATTTCCATTTCATACCTTTATGTTGACGATGTGATCAGCAAGAGAATGGACGAGTGCTTTTGAATAGAGTCAAGTAGAAGCAGACCAGAGATGAGAAGCACAGAGAGAAGTGCAGAGAAGCAATACTAACGGGATTCCTCATAATCCCATCACTGCAACAACATCAGTACGGATCAGGTCTTTACTTGTGCGAGAGGAAATGAGTGACATCACTGAGGAAGCACAGCCACTGAGTCTGTCTGATAAGATCCTGTCTCCATCTCTAATCACACAACAGTTACAAATCACCCATCTCAGCATTTTGGGCTGTTTTTTTGTCATTTGCTTTTTTTTTTACACAGATTATGCTGGTTTCTTGAAAGTTGATCACAAAAAGCTTTTACTAAAAATACATTAAAATGCCTAGTCTACAATAAAGAGATCTTGGAGGTACACAGACAATGAGCCTGATTGTAGATGTCTGGTTCATTGCACTAAGCATTTTATCTGACAGGTTCATCAGCACGTCTGTCAGCTTTCTGTCGAGTGGCAGGTTCACAAAGACTACTCTGGTCCCTGTTGACTTTAATTGAGACAACCCAGAATATTTTATGGCACAAAATAGAATTATTAAAAATAATTAAAAGAGCTGTAAAGAATGAGTAGTTCTAGTGGTGCACAAAGATTTCCCTCACACTCACTGCAGAATTATCAAACACAGCTGGAGCGATTATCATGATTATTACTTGAACTGCTCCGTTATGCTGAGTGATTTAGACAAAGAAGTGCAGCTGGGGGTCCAACCCCTTCCCATAATCCTCTGAGGACTTATTTGCCAGCAGCATGTGGCAGAAAGACAGCTTTCAAAAAGGTCCACCCCTTGGTGAATAGTTTGTGAGCACAGTTTACAATTCTTCCATAATCTTTCAAAATTAATAACTAGACAACAAAGTGGAGAGGTTCTTAAGGCTCAGGACCTGTTTGGAGGTAGTGAAAAAAGATCAAATTCAGACATTCTGGAACATGTTTTTATGATGTGAATCCAATTGGTTGCCCTGTGCAGGCCTTAAATGGCTACAACCCTTCCTAGGTTTCTTCCTGTGAGTATTTGGGACCAAAAGTATTTGGACCAAGCCAAGTCAAGCCAGAACGGAGCACCTGAAAGCCCCTTTGCTCTGTTGTAACAAAGAGCCTTTGTTTCCTTGAACCTGGCTGAAAAGAGCTGGTCCTCACAGCAAGTGATGTCTGATAGATAACTGAGTACAGAGGGGGGACTGCACTCTGCAATGCTCTTTGAATCTCAGAATGAGTCCTCAAGACCAGCGTTTCCCAAACCTCTCCTGGAGGACCCCTTGTCCTGCATGTTTTAGATCTCTCCCTGCTCCAACACAGCTGATTTAAATGATCAGTTTGTTATTAAGCAGCTTCATGAGTTCATAGCAAGCTGATCATTTGAATCAGCTGTGTTGGAGCAGGGAGAGATCTAAAACATGCAGGACAAGGCGTCCTCCAGGAGTGGTTTGGGAAACGCTGCCCAAGACCAATTTCAAGTATATATTATATATGTGTGTGTGTATGTATTCTTGTATTAAGCGGCCTTCCCTCAGACAACAAATTATCAGTAGCACCGTGCTGGTCTTGCTAGGTGGTCAGGGCAGGGTTAAGCTGTGGAGACAGGCTGAAGACACCAAGCAACACAAACAGGATAGCTTCCTTGCACCCCCCCCCCCCCAGCAGTCAGGCTTAACAACAAATACAATACCCAGATTCAGATATGCCTCTCTGAGGTTGTCTCTCCAAATCTCAAAATGTTTTTCTTTAATCCCTGCCTGTCTCTGCCTCTTCCCTTATTGTCTTCCTTTCTCTTTCTTTCATAGCTCACAACCCTGACCTCTGCTTCCCTGGACCCCTGGGTCCCTGGGTCTGGATCTATGCGTTTTCCAGCTGTTACAAACATGCTGATTTGAGTCCACTGCTTCTGGATGCTGAAGCACTGGACTGAATTCTTCCATGCTGCTCACAGTTTATAATTAATTTGTGAGAACAGAGCAGAAATATTATCATTCCACACAATACTTCATCCATTTCATGCATTTCACATTACAGCTGCTTTCTGCTATTTTACTGGACCTTTTGTAAATATGTCATGCTGTTTTTTATTCAAAAGACTGTAGATGATTTTTAAGATCCCAACATTTCATACAAAGCTGTGGCTATTGTTTGTCATAGCATTGCAGCATCACTACCCCATGAAAATGCTTTCAATGACTCCACAGTCATCCTAGAAAAAACTCAATAACATCACCAGCTGTGAATATTTGTGTATAACATTACATTACTGTCAATTATCAGACACTCTTATCCAGAGGCACTTACAATATTACCCATTCATTCAGCTGGATATTTACGGAGGCAATTTTGGGTTAGGTATCTTGACCAAGGGTACAACAGCAGTGCCCCTGTGGAGAATTGAACCTGCTTCCTTTTAGTTTTGAGCTGTTTATATCACATCTGTAATAATTTCATTATTTGCATGCCACCTCAATACCAACCCTGGCAGTCAGATTGCCTCCTGCGAAGTGAGTGGGGGTTCCTGGAGGATAACAGAAGAGAAACAGATAGCTATGCTAAGTAGGGCCCCGCTTCCTCTTCCCCAGGTAAGAGACTAAAGGCTCATTTCCATCAGCCATGTTAAACTAAAGTTGACCAAAGTTGACACCTTACTTAATCGTATCTACCTAAATCACCTGACCTTGCCACAAGAAAATACTGGCATTTGTATTAAGAGAGAATTGGTTTGCTCATAGTTTGTTATAATCTGACCAAACTGAACTTTGTTAATCAAGATTGAGGTTTTCCCTAGTCAACTACCAGAGGTATGCTCCTGTGGGACATAGAAGCTAAACTGGATATCAATGATTTTAAGTAATGAAGTGGGCAGTAAGTACACTGTACGCCAAATGGAGACCATTGCTTCAATGACACAAAAGTCTAGGGAAGTGGGGTCTCTGAAGGCAGTGCTGAGGATGTGTAACCAGTGACCCCCCCCCCCCCCCCCCCCCACCTCCCCCAAACCAGTCAGGGACAGGGCTAAAGGCAGGCCCTGCCCACAGCCACCCAATGCTTCCATTTGGGCCCATCTTCTTCCAAAGTAATGCCAGGGACACATTCTCATCTGACACCTGCTTCCTCTTTTTGGACACCTACTGTATGTAAATTTAGCAAGTTATGCTTACAATAAATGACCAATTAATACATGTTAGATGTAGCCTTTTTAATTGTGACTTGATCTCTATAGAGCCTGACTTTCAGCTGTAGTAGATCATGATGTGAAAACAGAACAGACTTCAAGGCAGATACCATCACAAGATCCGGTTTTATTTTTCAGATGTGGCCTTATAATCTTCATCAATGGCAACATGAAGCCCAACTTCATTTTGTTCATTATCAAGGAATGACCTGATAGCATTTCACATTGGATAAAGGAAACTAGCCATGTTTGAAAGCACTGCACAGCGCAGCAGTACAGTAAAAAGACGGCATAATTTCGCACTGTACAGTGGCTGTGGTCTACACTCTGGGAAGAAAGAGATGGGGAAGGATGGGGGTGGGGTTGGGGCATTCTGTCTGACAATCGCCTTGAATTCCAGCATTCCCAGCATTCCACAGGCAATGGAAGCCCTGACACGTTCACACAAACCATGCATACATCCAATGCACACAACCACACAGCCACTGTCAAACATACTCATATACAGTGTGCACTGACATGCCATAAAAAAACATGCTATGAAAGAAAAGAAATCTTTCTTGATTAAAAAGGTTTTGAAAATGTTATACTTTAATACCCTTGCAGAGAGCAATTCAGATTGTAAACAAATAATGATTTTTAATACAGAACACATGAGGGTTACATTTACTCTTACTTTTAAGTCTATAAATAAAAAAAAAACTGATATAACAAATCTACACCAATATTCTGCTTATTGGAAGTTAAATGGAAGCTTCTGGACAACAAAAGGTGCAACTTCACCCAAATTCACAACAAATTCACCAAACTACATCATGATATTCACACTGCATCTGAATTTCATGTCTCATGATCAAACGAAAAGAAAATTGAGGTTTCTGGACTTGTTCAAGAATCCATGCCCATTGCCCACTCTGAAATATAGGGGGGGGGGCTGTTATTATGCTTTGGAGCTGTTTCGTTTCTGCAGGTCCTGGAACCCTTGTTAAAACTGAAGGAATTATGAACATACCAGAACATTTTGGCCCAAAACCCAGTTCCCTCAACTCAGACTTGGCTCAAAATGGACATTCCAGTATAACAATGATCCAAATCTACAAAGAAATGGTGAAGTGAGAAAGACATAGTTGTTCTCATTTCAATTCAACTGCTCAATTCAGGACCTAGAGCAATTCTGCCAAAGGTAATGGTCAAAAATGCTCCCTAAGGGGAGTCAGAATCTCATAGAAAACACAGGATGTGTCAGTGTAATTCATGCCAGAAGGGGATTTACAAAATACTTATTACAGGGATATGAATAAATGTGACTCCTGTGTTTTCCACATTAAGTCATTATTTGCGAATAATCTAAATTTAAATAATCTAAATCTACTTTGTGCAATGCCATTAAGATTTAAGTTTAATACAGTTTTACATTTACATTTTGTGTGTGTGTGTGTATATATATATATATATATATATATATATATATATATATATATATATATATATATGTATATATATATGAACACACATTATACATTGACATATAAAGGTATAAAGATCTTACGGGAACATTCACACAGTCATATTAAACTGCCTGCATTTCATTTTGGAGCCACAGTGTCTCCCCCTCCCTGTTGCAGCTGTCTCTATCACCCAGGCGCTGCTGAGGCCCTCATCACTCGTCCCATTCCCCATCCTCCCACCTCCCGTCCCAGCACGTCTCGGTCAGCACAGGTCAGCTAAAACGGGCCTCTCTCCAGAGCCTTCTCACGGCAGACTCCACTCTATAGCAGGGCTCCCATCGCTCTCACTCACAAAGAGCCTGCGTCTTCCCACAGTAACATCAGTAATCACCAGCAGGTCTCTCTGTCTAATTCAATCTCATACAACTTTATTAATGCCAGAGAAGCATGGCGAAGCCGTATTTTTCTGATTACTTCTTTACATACCTACATGCCTTCGTGACTAATGTCATTTAATACATCTTTATATGCTGAGCTACAGAGGAACAAAGTGGCATGACTGGGAACAGGCACAGTAATTGAACGCATTTTACAGTTCATCTTATGAGTTGCAGAGACCATATGTCAACACTCAAAATAACCTAACCCTTCATGCGTCTAGTTTGCGCTACTGAGCACTGAAAATAAACCCCTCTTTGTGGTAAGAGACTTCAGGAGTGTTTCATACACAGGGTGACATAATCCAGTGCACAGTTACTCAGATCCATCACAGCCCAGCTCATTTGTTTGGCAAGGGTAGGTAAGGGCTGAGTGACTATACAAATTCTCTTGTACATGTAGATGTGTCACTGCGGGATCCCCCTGGCCCTCTGACCTCCCAGCAGGCATTTTACTGCAACTGCTCTCCTGGTGCCAGAAACCAAGATGAAGTGGGGTGCCCCTGGTGCTATAAAACAGGAGAGGTTGGAGCTGGAAATAGGGGACCCATATGATCACTACAGCTGATTAAAGCCACCCTCCTGGTTCCCTGGGGTGGAATCCCAATTCACACCCATTAGTTCATTAATCTGACTGACGTGTACTTTAATTTAAGGCGGCCTACTGCTGCTGAGACCCATTCTCACAGCTGGGTTTATCCAAGGATAGATAGCTTAGGTGGCGCATAGCTCATGGGTACAACAGCAGTTTCTCACTCAGGATATATTTCCCCCATAGTTCTGAATGCTCACCGGCACTTCACACTGCTGCCCAGGTAGTCTGCTGCCAGGAATGCCTGGACTGTCCTGATAAGAGGTGTGACTCACTACAACTCTGTTTCCATCTCCCCTCTCTCTCTCTCTCTCACACACACACACACACACACTCTTTCTCTCTCTTGCTCACCTGACACTGGGCTTTCCCCACTTCCAGCACAAAACAAATCAGCACAACACACTGATCTAGTTTTTCTTTTCTGTTAGTGATTAAAAGAAAAGACTTCCTGTTAGGCCCCTGGCCATTTCAAAACTAGTGAAAAGACAACACACCAGAGAGTGACTTCCCCTCATGGCCAGGAATCTGACCTGAAAGAAATGGTTCCGAGTGCACCAGTCAAACCTTAGCCAGACCTTATTTCACAGTCTAAACACACAATGAGCTGATCATGCCTTCTACATACTTGTCTATGCTTCAGGGTGGAGTGACCTGGGAGATAGGCCTGTGGCCTGGGCCCCCCACCACCAGATGCCAGTCCTTTGAAGGTGGGAATAATCCAGTTTTAGTCATGAAGGAATCCGTAGTGCTTAATCATTAACCCAATACAGGTGCTGTTCCCCTGGAACTCTAAAGAGGCAGGGACAGGCTTGTTGTACAGGCAGTAAGGCTGGGATTAAACAACAATGACGGCTTGCATTGATGCTGCTGCATTTAAATCCCATCAAAGAGGTAAAAAAACTAATTTATCTTTAAATATCTGGAGCCAGACAAGTAATTTAGAAACATTCCCTGCTTTCATGTTGTTTTCTTTGCTTTGGAACGCCTGGTCCCTCCAGACACGCTTTGCTGACAAAGTCTTCATTGGAAACAAGGGAGATATCCTGACTTACAGTCCATCTGATACTGAAAACAAGACCCAACTACAAAACAGGCTGTAACTATAACTGTCGCCAGTTTTCCTGTCTGGTCAACATAAATCCACGGTGAGGCTGGACTTTCTACCTCACACTACTTGTCTGTCTGTAAACCCAGAAACTGATCTGGTCCACTCTATGCATCACTGAGCACTGCTGGAACCTATCTAACTCTTACACACTGACAGACAGACAGATGGGGGAGGTGTTGTGTGGGGTAAAGAAGAGAAACCCAAGTGCAGAAGAGTAGGCATCAGATCAAGAAAAAAAAAAAACAGATATGACTACAAGCAAAAACACATTCCACTGGATTTGCGACAGTATCAGAGATGCCCTACAGAGACAGCATGAGGGAAAAAGCAGAGAAATAGATCGCATGGTGTCACATTCAAAATGAGTTACTGCTGTTTATATTCTTAATGTTTAAAAAATACATTTAAAGGACAGAAATAGCTACAGTTCATCTGAGGTTGTCGTAAAGTACGGAAGTTTTCCTGTAAAACAACAACCAAAAAAAAACTGAAAATCTTTTCTTTAAAGGAATTGAAAATCCTTTGAAAGTCCTTCTTTTCTTTTTCTTTCTTCCAAAATTAGGACTGGAATATAACTAGCACACACGTTTGTGTTTCCTTCAATCAAGTGGAACGCAATATATTTAAAAGGAAATACTAGTCTTGCTTTCAATCAGTCTAATTAAAGTATATTTTCCAGTGCCTCATGTGGATGGAGTTAATTGGACAACTGTAACTTTGCCGGCAGCCAAACAATACTCATAAATAACTACATGAAATGTGAAACACACCTGGCTTTTCACTTTTAATAGAGCAGACCATAGATAAGGGTGGTACAAAAGAACACACCCACCAGACGTGACCCCTCTGCAGAAAACACCCTGATGACGGAATGAAATTGGAACCAGCAGAAGAAGAAGTGGTAAAATATCAGATGTGAGGTGCGAAATGATTTGAAGATGTTCCTCTCCTCATGAGAAACATGAGCCAATGGAGCCAAGGGCCAACAACAGGGAAGAGTGCTATGGAACATCAATGAGAATTTGGCATAATTCCACTTCCCATAAACCCAGAGAACAGCATGAGACAGACACATACGGAAAACAGGGACATTTCCACACAGTGCACATATAAATGCATGGGCACCCAAACACACACACACACACACACACTCACTCTCTCTCACACACAGACACACACACACACACACACACAGACACACACACACACACACACACACACACACACACACACACACACACACACAGACACACACACACACACACACACAGACACACACACACACACAGACACAGCTTGAATAATGCTGGACTTCAAAATTCTGCTTGAATAGCCCTAATCAGAAAACAAAGTCAAGGCTGAAATGTTTTAAATTCAGACAACTTGAACACAGGCTGAAAGTAGCACCTGGTTAAAGCCCCAGGTTTACCTTAAATTTACAACTGTACATGCTTTGAATCTATTCAACCTTCAGAAAACTTCCACGACAGCTGATGGGTACAGGCTGCTCCCTTTCCTTTCAAAAACAGCTCAAAAAGAAGACATTTCTGTTTGTATGAGATGAGTCACACATAAACACATCAGTCACCTTGAGATCTGACTTCCTCTCTAAGTTGCCAGTGATACCAATGATGACCTGTGTCTCTTACACAGGAAGACCTTAAAATGTTATGTGGTCTTACATATACTGTTCAATGGTTTAAAGTTTATGTGTGGTGTCAAGGAGTTTAAACTAAAAAAGGACACTTAGAGAGAAGCCCTGAATACTGAACTAGATCAGTTTTGACTGTTTAATCTTCAGTACGATTCGGAACAAAGAGGCTGATCTGGAGCCAGTGTTTATGGCCTCACTCTATATTCACCATGCATCTCAAAAGAGAAGCTGTCAAACTAAAAACCTTATGTGGCAGGTAAATGATGCCTTGGTTTTCTGGCATATGAGCTTGTTAACATACATTCTTAGTCTTTTGTATGTCATTCTGTTTCAAGCTGGCTAAATGTTTCAAGAGAGAGCTTGGAAGCACAAACATCAGGATTTCAAATAAAGGAAAAAAACACTGACAGTTCTACAGGCAGGAAGGTACAGATTACTGAGTAGTATTGCTGATTTGTACTTCCCTCTTTCAATGCCTACACACACATATATATATATATATTTCTTTTCTTTTGTATCTATATATATATTCATATTTTTATAATTTATCTATTGTGTGTTTGTGTGTGTGTACATGTGTAGAATGTTAATGTACCGTCTCAGGGGCTGCACAGCTAATTTCGTTGTACAACAATGTGCAATGACAATAAAGGCATTCTATTCTATTCTATTCTATTCTATAAAAACATACACATTTTCTTCAGAAAAATTCCTGTCCACATCTGTTCTTCATTCCTGAAAAACATACTTCACACATGATCTGAAAATGCTGGAAAAAAAAAAACAGGCTGTGGATGTTGAGCTCTCCCACTAGGCATTTTCTTTGCCTCTGTCCATGTGCACCTGTGTCATGATAACAGACCTCTTCAGAATGCAGTCCTGTTTACATGACCTTACGTTACATTCATTTAACAGACGGTCTCATCCTTCTAGCACCATAACAGGAGTGTATCCATTTAACTTGAATGACCAACAGTGTCAGACCAGGCAAACAACACTCCCAGACCAGTGAATGGGAGCATAACACTGTTTAAGCCCTACCACAAGATAACTTGTACAACCTGACCAGACAAGGGAAGCCAAGTATACTACCAAACATCACAGTCACTAGATCACAGAATTCAAAACACATCATGACACTACACATAGAATAAACAGCAAGTAATACAAATAGCAGGTGTTAGGAGGTGGGAATTGATATTTATGTGATAAGGTGGGCAGCGCTTCTCCTTGTGGGCCTATTACTTCTCTTCCAGGGATCCTTTGATGACATTATTTAGATTCAACCCCGTATTCTTTTTCTGGTCTCCATCAGTTAAATCCACTGGCATGTGAGGGCTGGCAATGCCCTTCTTCTGGTCGGGTTCCAGCTGGAATCAGAACTGAGAGATGGCACATCGACTGAGCTTCAACTCAATCCCAGCAGGAGTCTCCAGCTGGACAACAGGCACTTCCTCTCAGACTAGCCAGTGCCAGATAACCTTTGACCTCATTACTGAAGGCCACATCAGTGGGGCTATGGATGAAGCCTGCTGTAATTTATAGATTGGCACTGCATTTCCTTACTGACAAAACACAGCAGACCTTGCTGCAGTGGCAAACAGTGCCGCACTGATTCATTCATAAATGAGCAGGTAGGCATTGTGTCATCCTGAAAGAAGTTATGACTAAACTGGTCTGCACTACAAAGGACCCATAAAATCCTAAAGGCACCTTGGCAGGACCATATGAGAACTTTAACAAGGAGACTGTGTGGTGTAGTGGTTATGGAGGAGAGCCTGTTACCCAAAAGGCTGTAACTGTGGAGCACTGCTGCTGTGCTGTGGGCACCAAGCAAAGTACTAAACATAAATCACTTATATAAAACAGCTGTATCTATGGATATGTTAAAAGCCTAGACAACAGCACATGAAGGAGAAGAACTGAATGAATAGAAACTTTCATTCTAGCCAACTGCCTCCTCACCACTTTTGCCAGACACTTATTACTGTGGAACAATGGATGGGGCAAGGGCAGACCAGCAGGCGAAAATTAGGATTAAACACCCAATATGTGCTGCACAAGGCACCCTCCCCTTCATCTCCCGCCACCTCACTCTCTCCCCAGCCTCCAGCTGGCTTCATCGCACAATTGTAGATCAGCAGTTGTCTGCCTTTCCCCTTTCTCTCTGCCTCCCTCTGTCTCCAGCCTGCCTCTTGCTCCAGTACTCACTCTCTCTCCTGCAATGACTGCTTTTCAATGGACCTTTTTTGGTTTTTGCTGTCTTTCTGTCCCCCCCTTTCTTTGTCTCGCACTGCTTTCCACTCTAATGCTCCAAGAAAAAAAGAAAGAAAGGGAAACTCCACAGAGCATCGACAGCTCTGCTGTGTCACCGCCAATTACCCAATCCGGCACTGTGTGCATGTGCATGTGTGTGTACGTTTGTATCTAGTGCTGTACGTGTGGGTGTTCATCTTGTTGTTTGTGTGGAAGGGGGTGTAACTTTTTAATCCATTCCTTCAGTCCTCTCTTTCTTTGTTCTCTTTCACTGCACTCCTTTTGCCATTGATTTTCTGGGAGACTGTTGTACTGTTGTGATTTTTATTATCGTTATCAATATAATGGGCATGGTGAAGAAAGACAAGGCACTTCATTCATTTATTAACACCCTTAAGTAATTCTTTAACAAGGGCACCAAGAGATGACAGCAACATTGTGAACTGTTTGGAAGATGGCTTGCTTAATATAATCGTGATTCGACAAGCACGTAAATCTTCAAAGACAACCTCATGACAACATACTGCCACCGCACCGCTGAAGAGAAGCTGCAAAGTGTATGTTGTATGCTGCAGTCAGCTTTTGTTCCAAACAGCTAATATGTGACAGGCTAATAGCATGGCGGAGAACTCTAGTATATGTGAGTCCCTCAAGCTAATGAGAGGGCAGGAGCAGCATGGCCTCTCCTTCCATGGTCCTTCTCAACGCAAGGACTCAGCAACACCATGTCCCCTGCACTTCTCCCCCCACCGATATACATGCGGTTTGAGCGGAGAGATCCTCTCCCAGCAGGCAGCTGGGAGAGATCTCTTGGCACTCCAGGGGGAAGGAATGTGGAATCTGGAATTTCAGAATTCAGAATACTCAATGCTCGTGTTGTGTACTGTGGGGTCCCTTTGTCCCTAAAAATCGGACTGAATTCCGGGAACAGAGAAGGGATGATGGGCTAGTGAAGAGATTGGGGGGGGGGGGGGGTACTTGGGAGAGGTGGAGAGCCACTCAGGTTCAGAACTCTTACAAAGGATGATGGACTTACCCCCAACGAACTGGATCCCCCCAGCTACGCGTCCAATGGTTCGGGAGATGAGGTCGGAGATGCAGCAGCCCATGAGGGCGGTGAGGGCCACCAGCAGCAGCAGGCCGCAGCCCACGCCCGTCACCACCGTGCAGATGCGCCACTCCAGGCTGGGGATGCCCTGGAAGGAGGCGTAGCGGCCGCACTGCTCCAGCATCACGGTCGTCTGCCGCACCTCGTCCCGCACCGGGTACGAGCAGCGCCGGAAAGTCCCGAAGGACACCGGCTTGTCCATCTGCGAGCCCAGCAGCCAGTAGGGCATAAAGAAGCCCACGCAAGAGGCCACGGCACACAGGAAGGACAGCAGAGCCCACACCACACCTGCACAGGTCAAGCTGGATGCCATTGCTGGGATTTACGCACTTTTTTTCAGAATTCCCCGTACTTCACACCCTGATTTTGTTTTCCCTTTAACTGCTCCACACGTTTATCCGCACAGCTAACACCACGGCTCTCCCCATCTCCTCACTGTCTGGTGACCCCTGCGGGGACAGAATGAGAGGTAACCGTAAACCACAGACTGCGAAAAAGATTCATGGTAGGGGTAAGTACATAGTGGACTACAGGCAAATTGTGTAAAACAGCAATATGGACATTGCCAGGAACAACACAAAATAGACAAAAATAGAATCGATAAACGGCAAGCATGTCACCTTTGTATGAAAAATATACGGCGTGACATTAGCACATACTTACCTATGGAAAACGTTCCTTTGGAATATAACAACATTAACAGTGGAAATGTAGGAATAATAATATATACGAATTCGTTTGGAAATACTGACCCGCGTAATGCACGTGAAGACAACACCACCTTAAAGTTCGTTTATGAAAACAAAATGACAGAGGTCACGGAAACTGAGCACTTACTGGCATGCAAGCATGTCAAAAGCTCTTGCGTAAGAAAAATGGATTTGCGTGAAATAAGAAAGCCCACTACATACATTCATTTGATAAATGTAAAATTGTTAATATCGTTCAAGCATATTTTTATACATATATATTTGTCAGGCAAACCTGGGACTGCAACAATTTACAGTAGCTTTGGTTCGCTCATTATTGGGTGAGTTTTACAAATCATTATCACCCGTTTTTATGACTTAATTGGTAGGAAATCACAATGCAAGAAGCTGACGCGAGACACGAGAAAATAACTTTACCCTGGTATATGTGCGATAAGACATAAACCTTTAAAAAAAAGCATGTAAGCGGCAATGTGACAGAGCGGCTAAACTTACATTGTTTTAATGCCGACGTTCTGTTAATCCGTGGATTTAAAGGTCCGCTTTAATTCAACTGCTCTGATTTCACGATAACGATAACAAACTTTAAAAAGGCGAGGGTTTATCCATGAGTGATGACACAGCGTGCGCTATCCAAAACCAGCTCACAGTAGGAAGGAATTCCTTTTGTCACTTTTGTCCGCTCTCACTTTGATTATATAGGTTCCGTTCCACCGCCCCGTGTCTCGTGAGCCAATGTAGCAAATTTGATTTTCCGGGAGCTGTGGGCAGTTAACGCAGAGAAATGCCTCCGCTTCAGCCCTCAAGAAGAAACGGCGTCTAAACATTCCTCTGGCTAGAACGGGGAGGTCTGTGCGCCACATTTACGAAGGGACCATCAATCAAAAAGATATCTCCACCCAGGGGCTGAACTGTTTGTTCGTGGTCTTGTCTCTGACAGACAGTGCACACACACCGCCTGGCTGCTGAGGACCTACAGTACTATCTCAAAATAATAATTAATGCGTATTCTATGGATTGTCTGCACGCCGCACTTTTGAAGTCACTACTGCACAATTCACGCTGTCTTTCAACAAAATACAGGTGGCAAAGTAACGTGTAATGACAGTACAATAATGACGTTTTTCATGCATTTAATTCAAACGAACCGGTTTATATAAACCTCTGTGATTGATCTTGAACACACAAATGACTGGTTAGTAATTCAAAGTATAAATCAGTAAAAGTCAAATTAAATTCAACTGAATTGCAGTTAAACATACTGTCCTTCTCAATACATTCAGGAAGCTATGGATACGCACTCTCTGGTTGTGATTGAATAATATGAAGTGTATCTGTCGTGAAGCATGTATGGGGTTTCACAATTTTTTTTTTCCTTTCTTTTGTGATTTCCCAAAGATCGTTCAAACACAAACCCACCGACATCAAGATAATCCCCCATAATGTCATACACTCGGGCAGACTTAACGCTGGAGTCAGAGAAGCTACACAAAAACAAACATCAGAGACAAAAAGGCAATATCTGGTAACAGCAATGAGAAATTAACATGGCTGTAGTTCTAACACTTGGATATTTTGGAGGAGAGATCCTACTTAGATAAAGAAGAGAGTGATCGGTGAGTTACTGGGGAGTTAATGTGGGGAAATACCTCAGAAATTAGCTAACTTGGTTCCGTTAGATAAACAGGCAGAATTTAGACTCAATGTACATGTCACCGTGACATACCCTCAATTTGTTTTTATAACATTGGTAATGTAGTAAATGCTAATGTGCTTGGTTACATATTTTGGAGCTCAACCACTAGCATATCTTAATTGTTGTTCCATGTAATGAATCACCCCACCCCTACCACTTCAACTAACCTCACATTAAACTTTCACCACAACCACCCTAAAAGGGAGAATGCTTCCAGATGAGTTGGGTACAGAAATTCATATTTATTTCCATGTGATGGAATTATTATAGATCAACAACAAGATCTACTGTGCATGTTTTAAAAATAGGGGAAGAACAAGTCATTTGGAAAAGAAAGAACCAAGCAGAAGAATATAATCAAATTTAGTTTTCTTGCCATTGACGCAGTGCTTCTTGTCCACATACCAAGAAAGATTTTCACTTCCTTCGCATTAGAGGAGTCACTGCTCTGGTATTTCCTGGCGAATCACACTACTACAGATACACACACAGTTCCAGGATGTTTACTCTTGTGTTGTTGTGATTGAATATCCACAGAAGAATACAGCAGATGTACCCTCAAGCAAAATACTTTACCTCAATTCCTCCAACAGAAAATGCCTAAATATCCATCTGACCAGTTACAGAACATGGTACCTGTAAATACTATAATTAATTTGTCAGCTTGGACTGACATATCTGTGAATTAAACAAATAATATAATGGAGGTTCAAGTGCAAACTGAATCTACCATTTGAATGGTGCACCTTATTTGTGATTCAGACTGGTATGAAGGTCTTCATTTAGGTTATATCCCGGTCTAAGAAGGGAATTTTAGTTCATGTTCAATTAAGACAAACAACCACGTTAAAAAGAGTATATTGGAGTACACCCTTCAGTTTATGTCTGAAAGAAGAACTGTAGTATTCAAATCAATTTTGCCTTATCAATTCCTTTCACTGCCCTTTTTTAAAAGATAAAATACCATTGCAGTATGGTGGCTATTGTTGTGTTGGATTGTGCCTGTTTACAGAGGGACAAACAGAAAAATTTACACCTTAAAATGGAAGTCTGTTACTCATTATGAAACAACTTCAAAGTATTTCAATAAATTATTTTGTTAATACTTGACTACTACTACTAATACTACTACTTGACTAATACTAGATTGCAGTAACCTTTTGGAACAATGTTAAGTTATATTGCTGTTATATTACAGTCTGTGTGCCACAGAGGAGAAGGCACATGGTTGGTTTTTGAGTTAGCAGATCAAATATTTAGTTTTCAAACAGTTTTCAAGTCATAATAGGCTGGTCATAGCCTGCAGGTGTGTATTAAACACATTTTGTTGCCCGAGGTCCAAAGGCATGGACAAAATGGTCCCCAAATGCATATTTAGGCATCAATGACTTTTCACAGCACACACTCATTTATGTCTTATTTTGCATATACCTCAGACATTGACTACACATATGCAAAAACTGCTTGTCATGATTCTTGGTCCATGGCCATCGTGAGCCACACCCATTGTTGTTACAAAACACAATTTTTGCATAACTTCTAACAGCATTGTTTGTTTGGGCTTAATATTGGTGTATGAACTGTCCATTATGTCTAGGTATGGGTGAAATATGGCTAGTCCACCAAACACAATTTTCATATAGATGTTTGTACAAGCGCTGACCATGCCCCAAGGTTCCTTGCCACAGCCAGTCATACCACATACGTTATCAATACTGTTGTCTCTAAATGTACATAATCCAATAAATATTTTTCTGGGATACATTTTATCTGCGTGGACACATTCAGCAAAATATTTTTGAAACTTTGTCTAAATGGAGGTGCCAGATGTAACTTAATTGCCTGCCATTCAGTTTGGAGACTTTGTTGTTGCCTTCAGCCCTTCACACATTTGTAATTCAGAGGTTTAACGGTTTACATGCTTCATGATGAAACAAGAATGTAGACTAAGTCTTAAAGTGTCACTAAAAGACAGAATCATAAATAAATCATTGTGTTGAAGTCAGCATGAAAAAGTTAGAATGAAAGTGACTACCACATTACAGTGTTTCTAAAACGATTTGGCACATTTCTGCAAACTGAAGTCCATGCTCTCAAAACAGTTAACACAAGCATATAAACAGAACTGCAAAACGCCTAATTCCACTGCAAAATGACTTATTAATCACATTTCTAATAATACCTTTAAAAAAAGATGGAATACATCATCACTATAAAAAGGATGTCAGCTACTGACGAGATCATACATCCATCTATATCCACACAGGAATACTAATGATAAAATATGTTTATCAGAATGTTAAGCAAGGTTATCAAATATTTAGATCCAAATTTATTCATAATATTTGATCACAATTCTGGAAATGGTGAAATATGAAATGTATATTTCATATGTATATTTTACATGTTGCTTCTCCCATGTTTGTTGATTTCAGGAAGCCAGCATGACATGATATTTTTATGTTTGTTGACCATACAGCAAGAGAGCAAATAAAGATGACTCACAAATGAAATCACAATTTACTTCAAAAAGACAACAGCAAAACACAATTTCTGTTGTGAACACTTACTGTATTCTTATTTGTGATAAGAATATCTGATTAGTGAGCAATTTAGCAATTGGCACTTTCTGAACTGGAACTGACCACTTTTTGCTAAATTAAGTTTTAAACTTAAATGTAGAATTTTTTAGGTGCCAGGTAAAATTGTGTTTAGCTTTGTAGTTTGTGTGAAAGCAGTGAAAATGTACTGTTAGTTTTGCAGAAATTATAAAGGGTTTAAACAGCTGTGTTTTTAATTATGGACTCCATTTTGCAGAAATGTACCAAATCTGTTGAGAAAATCTGTAACTCACCTAATAAAAAAAGACATAGTAAGCAAAAATCAACATTAAACAAAAAAATTTGAGTTGTGTGGTGGTAATGATGAAACTTAGAGGAAACAATTATACAAAGTGAATATAAATATTCTCCAGATGTAATAAAATACATTTTGGGGAAAAAAATTAAGGTAGTTACAGTATATGAAAAAAGTGCAGATAATTAAAGGGAAACTTGGAATCCTTTAGGGCCAGAACTTAATACTTACCTTAATGTTTCCAGCCGGACTGAGACCACAAACGGTCGTGAGGCTAATGAGATATTTCATGGTAAGTAAGTGAATGAAATACCCAAATAATGCATCTGAATTTGTTGGGCACAACAGGATTTATCTAGGTGGAAAAACTGGTTGGATAGCCTGTCCAACATCTACTTCATCTAGGTTGTGAGCTGAGTAGGTAGCGAGCTAGGTACTGCAAACTAGCTGAACTGAGCTAGTTTGCAAACGAGTTAGCTACTGCAAATTAGCAGTCTTGAGGTAGCTGCAATATTTTTCGGATCGTTATATTAATTTGCACACAAGAGAGGGTGCTAAACAGGTAAATGTAGTTACCTAGTGAATGTTTTAATGCCATTCGCTGGAGTTTGCCAACAGTTTACCTAGACTAGACGAACTCTTGTCTTATATCTTGATGCAGCTAGTCTAGCTACTGTAGTAACGCACTGTATTTCACCCGTGCACAGTTGTATAGCTGCAACTGCAGTTAGCGATGTGTATGTTATCATGTTATCATTGCCCACTGTGCAAAACATCGCAAAGTTATATATCGATTTGTTTTGGAAGTATGGAATGGCAAATGGTAAATCCTTGGTAAATGCGTTTATTTATAAATCAGTGAGGTTTGTAGTCTATAAATCTAGTTTTCATGCACTAATCATTAAGTAGCCAGCTAGCTACCTAGCTGCACAGCCAGTAGCGCTACTGTAACATTGCCTCAGGTGCTTTGATCCCAAGCACATCTAGCAGCGATGTTTTCAAAACCGCTCACCCGTGCCAGCTTTAATCTCGAGGGCCCCGCACGTCATCTGCCCTCAATTTCTCAGAGAATTCTACGTCTCAGCAAGGTGACTTTCACCATCTCTCCTGATTCTGCTTACTGATGATAATCTCGTCGCTGACGGCCAAGAATCAGACATTGGACATGACTGCATAGTTGTTTCCCCCATGTCGTTAAAAGTGTCATAGCCGAAGCAAAGCTTAGACTTAAACATGCGCAGAAGCAGTGTTTTAGAAATGTGACATTTGCCCATTAAATCATTTTGTTTCCCCAAAACCACTGGGCACTCAGAAAACAAGTGTCCTACCCTCTCACTTACAAAGACCTCCAATGCTTATCAGAAAAGGCTGCCTTTTAAGCTTAAACACCGGAAAGTAGAGAAAAGCAAGTTAAAACTATATACCCTGAGATGTATGTTCATTTGAACATGATGTCTGTTTTCCTCATTCTCACCATGATACAGTATACAATGTATGTACTTCTACAGTATAAAATATATGTTTTTACTTTAAATTCCAAGTTGTAAATTGTGTTGTACATTGGAAAAGTGCACCTCATGGTATAAGAAATTAAATTGGTGTATCAGCTGATAATGTCTTGAAATAGCTTATTTTACACTATTTGCTTTGAAGAACAAATTAGCCCTCCCAATTTAATGCAATCCAGAGACCAGATGTAAACAGCAGATGTTGTGATAAAGAGCCCCTGCGCTGAACATTAGTTTGTGACAATGTTTTGCCCAGCGTCCTCTGCATTGTCCTCTAGTGGCTTAAATGTTATACTGTACTTTGATGTGAGATCCCACAGGAGACCTGAGTTAATGAATGCAGTGCATCATAGTCAATAGTCTGATTTTAATAAGCCAAAATTTACTTTTCTTTTTCGTTATTTGATATATTTACATGGTTAATATATGTATTTATTCAGAAGCATGATCTCACTGTGAGATCATTAACTAGACAAATCAACTATGACTGCCTAAGAATATTGCTTTATGTTGAGGAATTGCATTGCTCTGTAAGTATTTGCTTAATCTTTCTTAAAGACGTCTTTTTTAAAGACGAACCTCATAGTGTAGCCAAATGTAATTGTATGCAGGGAAATAATTGCTCCCCCTCTCTCCCTGTGGTGATGTGTATCTGTCAACAAGAAGAGTGTAGGACATGATACTTTATGGTAGTTTACTTACCTCTCAGAATTTAGTTGTATTTAAAGTAATGCCAGTTCTGTTCTCTGGATCCACCCCACACCTTGTCACACTGTCATGTCAAGGTGAGTAATAGCTTCTCTGTTGAGCCCTTTCTTTAAGACCTAAGATTATACCATAATCTATTTTTTAATGGAATTCAACAAGCATGAGCTTGTTTGTGTCTGAATAAAACGTCTGCACCAAGAGAGTGCTGTATAAGTATGAACAATAAACTGCAGAATCTGTTTCTGTTTCTGAAGGTAATTAAGGACTTTCACTGATAATATCAGAAAATTCCTGCCTAATGACAGTAATATCAAAGAGATTACGCATATTTTGTACTAATTATTATGCAAGGGAGTTCCAAAGTATTTTGTTCATATACTCCTTTTGGAAATAACATTTTCCATAGTTCTGCAATCCCATACTGCAGCCATCTGTTTTTGGAATAAACTGCATAAAATGCATTGAAATGCTGAAAAGTCAAGAGAACAGTTAATGAATAGCAATCAAATGGTTCCAGGCAACAAGAATGGGGAAGAGTATATAAGTAAGGTTCAATAATTAAAAACTCTATGCACATCTTTCACCCCCATGTCAACTGGATGTTTGTATGACAGTCAAGGGTCTGCAGCTGTTATATAGAGGAATGGTAATGGAAAACGTAAAGACGTACCCACAGTTTGTCTCTGGGTGAATGAGCAGAGAGCATAGAGGGGTCGAAGCGGGTAGCAGTCTGTAAATTGTTCTTGTGAGGCAGGAGAGATGGACGTGGTAATAATGCGAGTGTCTTGTGGATTGGACACTGATGACAACATACTGCAGTAATAACGCTGCACAGCAGGATATCAAATCGCAGGCAGGAGTGCAGAGAGGGGTGCCAGGGCCTGAGCAGTGGCTCAGCTGATCCCACCAGGTAGCTGTCAAATCCATTCATCACTAACAAAGGGGTTGAAGTACATGAAGCCGTTCAGTACACATCATTGCCAAGAGTGCATTTGTACAGGTTGGAAAAAAGCACTGGCCGATTTCTTTTATGTTTCTGCCTCTCGTAATGTTTAAAATGATTCACCACATTGATTTTTGAAAATTAAAGCTTTCATTAATATCCCTAAACAATGGCCAAAATGTAATCACCAAATTTAAGTGTAGCCGTAATTATTCATTCATTCTAATGCTAGCAAAGAAATGCTGTTGCATCCCAGACCATCATTTAACCTCACATTCTTTGAGAGCTTTTAATTCCACAGAATAAAAACTGTATAATATGAGTGTCTTAACCTGCACATTTCTGATTCCTCACATTATCATTCTGGGTTATTGCCCTCAAAAACCTGCAGGTAACGTTCATTTGAATGGAACAGATTGGGGATTAAGAGATTGTGTTGACAGGGATGTGGCTTTGTGGATGCTGTTTGTGTGCTCTGGCATCTTGGAGGGAAAGGCCTGGTTTTGCTGTTACTGCAGTAGGTGCCCAGTGGCCATGTGAGCAGGAGGAAGAAGGAGGAATGGATTCTTGGCAAAGGCAAGGCTGACAGCTGTGATGTACAGTTGCTAATTCCATGGTCCGCTAGCACTGCGGAGACCTTCCCACCAAGAAGGTGACAGGGAGGCAGAGGGAGATAACTGTGTTTGTGTGTGTGTGTATGTGTGTGTGTAGGGGGGTTGAGGGCGAGGAGAGATATGCTGGAAGAGAGGGGCACAGAAAGACAGGAGATGAGATTGAGAAAGAAAACTATCTTTGTGAGTCAATATTTGCCGCTGCTGGAGGGAAGCAGCCTGTCTGGCCTTGACAGCAGCTAACAATTCAAACTCGGGGTTTCAGCCCTCACGTCTCTATTGCTCCTCTTGTAAGTACTTCACCTTTTTAGGGCAAATTCACTATCTTGCAAGATTTCAGTGGCATGAAAAAGACCTCTGTATTTAACATTGCCTGTGTACTCCATGATGGAGGCAACAATAAGTACTTTAAAAGAAGGACCACTGTTAACATTCTGTATATGCTGATAGAACTGGTGGCATAACACCTAAATACCACAGGGACCGGTACTGTGCTTGCTAAGGGAACATGGTCTTTTGGTGTTGAAGGTCTGTGGCAGCTACCCTGTGTTGGATGTTCAGTATTTTTGGGACTTTTAACCTGGGCCCTGAGTGTACAGGTTAAGCTGAGTGCATTGTCTCCCTTCAGCTTTAAGAGAGACAGGCCTTTACTTCCTTGGGAAGCAGTGTAAGTATGGCAGGTGTAGCACACTGTCAAAGTCCTGTTGACTCTCCCCCCAGCCTGTAGAAAAGTGATTGTTTTCATTTGACAGGAAACGGGCTCTCTTGACCTGTTTGTTTGTACAGGTGCCTTATCAGTCAATGTCATCGCATTGCTTTTTTCCCTTTGATCCTAATCTTAGAGGAGTAATGCTGGGGTTAAGGTATGGCCTAAGGAGGGAATACCAGGACACGCGCGCGCACACACACACACACACACACACACACACACACACACACACACATGCATAGCTGCTCAGATGGCCAGCTTCATTTGTCTTCTGTTACACTCTCCCTTGTCCTTTGTGTGGTGGCATGCGGGGGTGCGTGCCTTTGAAAAACACTGTGAGGAAAACAGGAACAGAGAATGAGTTTCTCCCCTTACAGTGTTTGTTCAGCCTACGTAAAGCATCAATATGTGTTCTACTTTTGGAGTGCAGCAGTGACACAAGACACCTGCCTGTCACAAAGCCTCCCTGCACTCTGTGTTGTCTGTTCCACCTTGCAGTTCATTCAGTGTTACTTTTGTAAAACTTGATAAGAAGTAGATATCAGCAAGGGGTTATTTCATGTGCTGGAAGGCAGCTGTACTTCTCTTTTGTAAATTACTTTACAAAAATTACTGCTGTTTATTAGTTATGGACAGGGATAAGACTTCTTGAAGTACAGACGTGGAATTGAGCTGTTTTCTTATGAAAGTCTGGCTGATTATAACAGATAAAATCGCCCCTTGACAACCTTTGCTCTCAGTAGCGTAACACTTTGGTTGACAACAGTGACTCATTGGTAGCACAAGATTGGTTCCTCAAGTTAAGTGACTTTTGAAGCCTCAGATGTACTTCACCGCTATGTAGTCTATGTAGACTATGTAATTACAATTCATTTGAGGACTGGGTCAAAGTAACACCACACACATACAACATTCTTTCTTATGGAAATTCCTGTTATGAATTCAGTCTCTCTCCCTTGACTGAGCAGCCGAAGAGCTGCTCAGTGAGGTAGAACCAAAGCCCACAAACTAACACTTAAAATCCTGCCCTCATTGACCTGCCCCGCTACTCTTCCCTTACAGGGACATTAGAGGCCTGCATTAATCCTTAGGGTAGATTTACTTTTATCCTTGACATAATCATTATAGTTGTGTGGATTTCTAATTCTATTTGTACTAAAGTTCAGGTGCTGAGGAGAGGCACTTGTTCTGTTGGTTGTGTGAATTTTGTTATTTTACAGCACTACAGCTGTTAATCATCTTCTCTCTCAGCTGTCTCATTGTGTTGAGGTCATTGCAGTGAAATGTGTATTCTGCATCATCTCTGGCCTGATTTCAGCTCTAGCCTTTCCTGTGGGCTGGAGCCTTGTACAGAACACCTGGTTTGAAGCCAAACCATAGCCTGAGGGGGGACCAGTGTAATCATCGTTGAAAAGTGTGTCACAGTAAACATGCCATTTTGTTACTCAAGACAGAGAACCCCTGAGAAGAGCTATATCCTGAGAGTGAGGCTTGTCGTGCTCCTGAAAGTTTTCAGGTCTCAGAAAATACTGGCCCCAAACTGTCAGTATGGGGCACTCTGCAGTGGCATACCTAACGGATAGACCTTTTGTAGAACCATTCACCAGCAAGCTCTGCCTTGCTGCATGAGTCTGTGTAAAGACAGGGGCTTGATGTTGCATGGGAGGGTGACAGAAGATCATTGAAAAATGCACACCCCCAGGGTTAGTCAAATGAACTGACATAAGTAGCTGACGTGCAGCTGAAGGGGAGAGCCAGGGGGGAGGAGAGGAGAGTAGTAATCGGCGATGGATAATCTGCTGCTTTTTATAAACACTCAGATCTGCATGTCACTTCTTCTCATTTAAGTGTTCCCGTCTTTACCAAAGTAAATGTTTCATGGTCCCTGGAGAAAGTCTTTCACAGTGAAAGATCATCCGGAAATAGACAAGGACGAATCTGAGTGACATACTTGAAGAATAGCCTCTGTCTTAAAAGCACATCCTATGTTTTTCCCCCATCTCCCTTCAGGTCTTGAGTTCTAATTATGCCAGAACATAGTTCAGTGTTGCGCTCCGAATTTTGTTCTCGAGTTCATCTTTTTGCCTATCCATCTCATTTACCTCTTCACACACCCTTTTTTTGACATTTGGATGACTGCTGGGAGATTAATTCCTTACTTTTTTCTGTCGTCAGAAGGAGCTTTCAGAACCAGGCTGCCAGAGAGATGACAAGCAGAATAGAACAGCGCTGCTCGGAACAATCAATTATAAACAAACACCCTGATCTGCAGAGAGCAGTGGGCCAAAATCCGTGTGCTGTACACGTCTGCATCTGCCTGTGTGGTGACTCACTCTCTGCACTCCGTGATCAGCAGAGCACAACTAACAAATCATTATATGAATGCCAAATATCACTGCAAGTTTAAAAGGGCCATAATGAGTAATTGGGCTGTTGGGCTTACGTTATTAAAAGGCAGTGCTTCTGTTTTCATGAAATTGGCTGTGATTGTTTGTTTCATTTGTCCATTGTGAGTGGATAGGTTATGTGGGGGTATATGTATTGGTTCACCCGAGAATTAGTTTAATGTTTGGGTCTGGGCAGAACTAAATCACTTTTTTTATTAGAATAACAGTATTATTAATGTGACCTCTTGCTAGAGCAAGGAGTATGAAATGATCGGCTTGTCAGAATAGTGATAGGTCATTAGAGTCCATCCCAATCCTGCCCACTATCGTCTGTTATGCTTGTGTCTGTTGTGGGGAACATGGGTTAGTTCATATGTTAGTCCGTGACAATGTTCAGACTCACTAAAATTCAACACCTGATGTAATTGTTGCTTTAAATTACTAAAAAACCAGCCTTATAAAAATACTTTTTAATGAATTCAACAATGAATCACCAGTTGAAAAGTCACAGCAATAGGTAAAAATTTGCATTAGCAATATGCAGAACTGGTTATGACAGACTGGGAAGAGACAAATATCTGGAGCAAATATCCAGAAAGTGAAAGACCATACACACACATTAATTAGTGGGAGGAGCTGAGCTTAACAGATATCACAAGGCTCAGATGACAGCAGTGAAGTTGCACATATCCTCCTATGAGCACTCACTCTGCTGTAAAGTGGATCTCTGCAAGTGTATCAGAGGATTACATTTGTCTGGCCTGAGTGCCCATGTTTCATAGTGGCAGAAACAGAGAAATTGTGGCTGCACTACACAAAGAGTAAAAAGTGAAAAAACAAGGGGTGTGCTGTAGAGGAGGGTTTTTACAGCACCAGCAGCAGCACTCTGAAATTCTGCAGGAAGGAAGAGTGAAAGAGCCTAAATGTCACACACTCAGAAACAAGAAGTTAAAACGATCCAGTTTACCAGCAGAACAATCATTTAATTGTTGAGTCTGCTAGAGAGCAGTGACTGTGCTGATATCACAAAGAGCACAGATTGCATTAACTGCCAGCCTTTGTGTATCATATCACGGGGCCAGCCTCAGATGCACAGCGTTTGAGTCATAGCCTCTTTGTGGCTCACAAGCCCTGTTTTTGTATGGCTGTGATTTATTCAGAGGGTGTGAATTCCTCAGAGCTTTTTGATGGTCTGTTACAGTAAAGATAGTGCCATGACCTTACCAACACAGATATTTTAGACATTCAAATTGCCAGTTTTCTGGTCAAATGTCCTTCAGTCTGAAGAGAATGAACTGTAACTCAGTAGGTACTGCAAATAACACAATAAGCAATCCCCAGATTCTCTTATGAGGACTAAACTCTTTATTTCAGTTTGCTGTTCTGGTGGAAAAACTGTCAGAAAAACCTGCAGTGAAGTCAAGCTACATCTTTATTCCAGCACTTATTTTTTTCTCAGAAGTGAAAATGTATACCATCACAGTAAAATTTACTCAGACCAAATGGCTTTGTTTAAATTATATGCCATGCTTATTGGTGTTTTGACCATGTCATGAACATCTGATTTCTCATATTCGACATCAGTAATGTCTGATGAACATGTACATATAGAGTATGTTTTTAAATGTCTGCCATAGAAATACATTTTTCTGCCCAAACATATATCCTGGGGTAGGGCTGGGCGGTATAGCTGTCGTGGTATATCGAATAGCTATTTTTAGCGCAATAACAGCTATCCCCAGTATGCCGCATTAGGTTTCTTCCCGTATTGTTTTCGCTTTAGTCATACATGATGCGGGAGCACACCTCCAATTTTCCGAGGCTATGTGAAATGCTTCCGGCGGAAAAAACGCCACTCGGATTCTGTGACGGCGGGTGAGCTGGAAACAGGGGAAGCCCGAACACTACCTTTAAATCTATCATTATGTTCAACCTGTTCCCCTTTATCCTCCTTGATTAACAATAAAACAAATAATGGTAGCGTTCGGGCTTCCCCTGTTTCCACCTCACCCACCGCCACTGCTCGTATCTATTCAATGTTGATATCACAGCAACAGCACTATGCTGCTTCCATGTGGTAGATAGAAACCCATGGCTACAAAGATAAAGAGTGAAAACATATGCTATGTGTTTTTCAAAGCTAATAGGTAAGTTAACCAACATATAGATACAAGTGATATTCTTCTGCCTCGGAAGCATTTGACTGAACTTTGGGGTGTGCTCCCACATCAGGTACTGTGTGTACTAACTATACGTAAACAAAACGTAATATGTTTGCGTGGGTTTCCGCCGGGAGTTCCAGTTTCCTCCCACCATCAAAAAGACATGCATGTTAGGGTTAATACTCCTTTCAGTGCCCTTGACCAAGGCACTGACAAAAGAACTGCTTTGGATGGGTCAGCTGCAGAAGACGAATTTCCCCACAGGGATCAATAAAGTGTACCATTTACCATTTAGCTGTTATTGCGTTAAAAATAGCTATTCGATATCACGATGGGCAGCTATACCGCTTAGCCCTATCCTGGGGAAATTTCATTGGTCATGAGCCCATGAACACTCAACTCCCACTCCTGCCCCTGCAGTTCTGTACCTGTCCAGCTGTACCAGCCTCATAACCTTCCAACATATGTAATTTAAAGAAAAGACTTGAACGTCATAGAGACTGGATGTACTCTGAGTCTTTAAATAAACACATACATACAAAGGCCTACGAATATATATGTTTCTCACAGCTAAACCCACACAAAGAACCACATATCATGTCTGAGATTTCTGTCAGAACAAAATGAAAGAGTATCAGATGAATGGTTGTAGATGGCACACACACACACACACACAGTATGGGATGTGTGCTGTTTTAGGGCAAAAGAAAAAAAAATAGATCAAGGGTGCTGGAAAAAACCAAGGCGCTGGGTGAGTGCTAATGTTACACAGACACATATAAAGAGTCCAATGGGACCAGGGAGAACAAAGCCTTACACCTTGTTAAAGCTCAGGGTAGACAGAGCTGGGTCCATGCTGCACACACTTCAGTGCTTGTGGCAGCAGCTACTAATGAAACACAAACTGGATCCTACCCCCCATCTGCCACCCCCCATCGCTCTCTCTCGCTCTCGTTTTTGCACTACAAAGAAGACAGCTCCTTTAAGGGCACAGCATATCCACTTTGTGCGGTGAAAGCACTGTTTTATGATTGGAGAGTGTTAAAAGCAGGATTCCTGTGTCTCTGAGCATTTCCACTTTGATATATTTTGATGAAAGATGGGATCATAAATGATGTGAAAACTATGTAACAGAAACATGCAGTGAATTCACAATGGGCCGCTCAATTCCAAATTAGAATGCCGGTCCTCTTCATCTATAGTAGAGTTTTCCTCTGCGATACATTATTAATAGCACAAATCTGACCTCTTTGCTCTTGTTAGTCAGTAGGAATTACATTATATTACATTACTGTATTTGCTTACAGTGTGCAAATAAATGTTTTAAAAAATTGCTCACATACTCTTCTTTCATTTGTACAGCTGGGTATTTTCTAAAGTATTTCAGTTCATGTAAATATCTTGCTTTTGTGTACAACAGTCCTGATGTCTGTGACTTACATGAGTAACATGAGGTTCATCCCCTGAAAGCCCGGACATTGTTGAGTCAGTGCTTCAATTCTTGATCACAATCTTTGAGGCAGTAGGTACAGGTATTAAACTCATTGGCACAACTCAGATGAAGGTCACACTAGTTATTTCCTGGAATCAGGGGAGCACTCTCAAGGCTATTGGATTGGTCAGACAGAGTCAGAAAAGTCTTTGAGTTGTAAGAGCTCTTATTGTGACTTGAACTCTTAATCCATTGAGTGTGAAGACCTCCATCACACAAGAGAATCATTGTGATGCCGACATTGTGGTCCCGCAAGATAGAGGCTAGTGTTTAGATCTTTCTTATGAACTCTACCCTGAAGCTGACTGGTTCACATTATACAAATGCTCTTATCAAATAAACCCAAAACCCAAGCCATCATTGCAGTTTCACATATAAAGGGCTATAAATGGACCACCTATAATAACTCCTTTTTGATGGGATTTATATTCTGTCTTTGTGCTGTTCCAGTGGGTAGAAGATGGCTTCCATTTCTGTGGCTGCTGCCTATTTCCGCAAGGTTATCAACAGCCACACACCACATGACATAGTATTTAGCAAATGGTACATTTGTACACATAAAACAGGAACATTTGATTGAGTCAGTAACCTGCCAAGATTTCTGACTTTAAAAAAATTGATTTAACAGAGGTGACAGACTCTAATGCAATGGCCCAGAATGAGTCTGCTCTCATCACCACACGCTGTTCCGAGAGAGAAAACCTAGATGATTTCCGTCATAAAATCACATGCCATGAGGATTACTAATGAATACTGTCTTGAGTTTGGTATAGTTTTTTTAAGTGACAGGTGGCTCCATGCCATCCCAGAAAATAACCCCTAATTCTGGTGCTGAACATGAGCCAGGGGTGACGACACTGCGAGAGCCTGCCCGAGGGCAAATTCTCATGTTCCAACAAGCCTCCTCTCCAAATCTTCCACCATGGAGCACAGATGTATGTTCAACTTTGTTGTGTCTTCACTTTGATTAACAAGCGGCAGGGTGCTGTCCCTGCTGTCGTCACTGTGAAGCAGGTAAAATGAGGGATGTGACAGCTGACTGCCTAGCAAAGTGCCCCTGCTGTGAATCCCAGCACCAGGAGACAGTTCTTATTTCCCTGGACCCCTCTCCTATGCTCAGCCTCAGCGTAGAACTGAAGCACATCTCCACTTGACAGAAATCTTTTGCGTTTTGAATGAATTTCCTTCAGAGGAGCCAAAAGGGGTTCAGTGTGGTAATAAGCCACCACTCAATGTTCCTCTGCTCAAAAGTATTAAGACACATCATGCCAAGGGTCCAGCACCCAAACCTAACACATTCTGCAGTGCGATGTGCCGCTTAAACCGCTGCAGGAATGACAAGAACAAAAATTCATTGACTTGTATTCTTCTCTCATGAATGAAATGTGGACCCCAAGTGTGACTCTTCACCAGCGCAGAGAATTTCCATGGTGTGAATGCATGCTGCAGGAAGTGGCTTTGTGTTCATGGTTGATAACAGGATGTCGGTTTGGTGTGTGGATTTAAGCGTACATACACACGTGAGCGAGCAGACACCCCTCAAAGGCTCATTTTACCTCAAAGAGAGAATTATTTCTGCTTCCTACACATTTAACTATCTCACTATCCTTGAGCAGAATGCAGTATGTAGGTCAGATCTGGGCATGTGAATGTGACTGTGTGCATGAGCCTCTCTGTCTTTCTGATGTTCTTGCTGATTGGTTCATCTGAGAAAGGGAATCCTGCAGTTCACGCTGCAATTCACGTTTCTACCTGTCCCACGCCATTCATTATTTTAGTGTTGGAAGCATTCAAGTCACCCATTTGTAATGTTTTTTTTTTTAGTGCAACCGGAATGCTACAGTGGAGTTAACCTTGTAACATGTATAACACATTCTCTACGTTAACAGCAACACTGTGTCCTATGGCAGGGGAATACATCTTCAACTGTTACTAATAGAGAGGAGTGGGAAGAGTGAGGCATGGCAGTGTTCATTTCAGTTACAAGCTCTTGGAGTTTTACCCGAAGGCAAAGAAGCACTCACTTGAGAACAGCCTTGACAGACAGGCTTTGTGTTTTTTTTTAATTATTTATTACAGATTTCCAATTCCATGATGCAGTATTTTTTTTTTTAATTCCTTTATTCAAGTATCATTGAGTGGCATTAAACTTGGGTCAATAATGATCTAATAATAAATCTCAGTTTAACAGTCTCTGCAGAAGTATGCATAACAGTGACAGTCTTTTAAAAAGATGACTTGGTTCAGCCTAAGATTTAATTGCCAGCAGTGATATCTCCCCTCTCTTTTTCTGTCAATCACATTGCAGAAATGGCCTGTAAATATGGCTCATAGGAAAGGAGCAAATAAAGACAACTTGAATGACTGACGAGGGTGTGGGCTTTTGGGACACGGAGAGAAGCACAACCTATGGAGGGAGACATCAAAGCGTGGCAGTGACAGACCTCAGCCCTACTCTCTGAGAGAAAACTGCAGGAAGAATGGGTGCAGAAGAGGAGGTGCTGGCCACAACCTCATGACTGAGACTGGATTCATTAGTCTGCTGATCACATCAGCCATCACTCAGCTCATCCCATCGCTTCTGCAACTGGATTGAAGGACACCAATAATGGACCATAAATGAGCGATTAGTTTAGTGAATAGCCATACACAGGTGTTTATTGAACTTTAACTGTGAAGGAGATGTGTCCGCAGAAGATGCAAGAGGTATACTTCAGGAATGAAAGGGACACAGAGGTGAGGCAACAGACAAAAGAAAGATGAGGACAAGGAACAGACAGAAAGGCACTGGGCACCTGTGCACTCTTCAGTGGGCTCCAATAGACATTTCTATCCCCAAGGAGGCCTGTTACCATAGTCACAATATTGTACTGGATGCTCGTGTCTGGAACAGTACAGACTTTGCCTACAGCATCTTCTTTCTCTCGGTTTGCTCTCCCTCTTAACTGTCTGGCCCTGTTCTCTTCCCTTTGGCCCCCCTTAGATCTCGCTGTCCTAGCCCCTCTTTCTCCTCATGCCCTTTCATGTGGTCCTCTCTGGAAAGGCATGAGCTGTATGTCAATTCTGTATCTCTTTCTGTGGCACACAGAATTCATTGCTCAAAACTCCTTGAGCAATATTAATGTTTGCAGCAACAGTGGTCTTATTTAGTGTCAGCAGTGATACACGTTTTAGTTGACATTTTGGGCTTTGCTTTGACAGGGTGAATCTATCAAAGAGACATGCTTGAAAGGAGGCCAACTAGATCAGTGTTTCTCAATCCTACTCCTGGCAGCCCACTGTCCTGCATATCTTCTGTCTATCCTTGCTCTACCTACCTGACTGAACTCGTCAGTGGCACTTTTGATTAGCTGAGCACACCTGATTTAATCAAGCAGCAAGGATAGATAGAAGATATGCAAGACAGTGGGCCGCCAGGAGAGGTTTGAGAAACGCTGAACTAGATCACCTAGCATGGTAAGTCCACTCTCTGTGTGTAGCCTGCTGAGGCACTTTGTGTGTCCAGTCAGCTGTTCTCGGGCTTCCCATTGAAACTAACAGTAGATGAGAGGAGCGGTGCTGCCCTCTAGTGTTGTCTGGTGAAACTGCACACATCTGTTTCGTTACACAGAGTACCTGCCTCACTAAGGTCTTTGCATTGACTTCAGAAGAAACTGTCAGGACTGTGTTGTTTAAAAAATAAAGTAAAGAAAGAAAGAAATGTCTTGTTTTAGTGAACAATTTTGTCTCTCAAAATCTATGTTTTTGTGATTTTTTTGGGTGGTGATGTTCTTAGTTTTTAGATAAAAGTCCCTAATAGCAATCCACTAAGTCCACTGTGATGTGATATAGTCAGAGTACAACCACCCATTGTTGCTGATAGAGGCGAGTCTGTGTAGATCCGGGTCATGGATGTGACATTGCCCTCTTCTCTGGCTCTCTACAAAGTGTTTCACCCAACCCAGGAGACATCACAATTCCCAGTGATCCTTGGCCCATTTGAGGCCCATCATAGAAAGCTTGAGCCCTACATTTCCAAAAACCAGCTAGAGCCAAATACTTATATTGCTATCTTTGGTAGCGCTTTGATCAGCCTTGTGCCAAGCTGTGAAGACGAGACTGCAGTTTTACGTTTCACCACAAGATGGTAGGCTTTGCAAATGAATCCAGAGCTCTGCTATACTGTTTTCCTCTGTATTTTAGTGATGGACAGCTTTACCCCATGGGGACAGTTTTAGTTTCTTCCCCAACTTATTTTCTTAAAGAAGAAAAAAATATGAGTTGGACTAAAACAGAGAAACACTCTTAGCTTTTAGTTTCTATTCTTTTAATACTCCTGATCTGATCAACTGTTGGGACACTGCTGCTGTACCCTTGGGCAAGGTACTTAACCCACAGTTGCTTCAGTAAATATCCAGCTGTTTAAATGGATAACATTGTAATGAACTGTAACCTATGTAAGTTGCTTTGGATAAAAGCGTCTGTCAAATGAATAAATGTAAATGTATGCAGAGCATAATCTCCCCCTGTTCCTCTCACCCCTTACTTCTGAATATTGTGTGAAATGTTCTCTTCCTGTGGGATGGAAATAGAGAGTTGTTTTCTATAAGTGGACATGCCTCAAGCAGCCCCAAACAATTCAATGTTTGTTTTCACAGTGCCGGCCTTTCAAACCGTTCATAGCGTTCTTGGATAAGACAAGTGAGATTGACTGTTATGCAAATGTCTGAGTAGGTTTCAAGAGGTCCAAGCAGACACACATTAAACTTAATAGGAGCAGAACTGATCAGTGAACTTTTTTACAGGAAAGACTGACACAAACATACTAATCAAAGACGGGCTATTACACACTGGGAACAATAAGTAATTCCCCGTGGTAACCAAAGAACGCAGCAAGAAGATTAGGACCATACTGGTCTGATTGAGAGCGTGTAGCTGCAGGTTGAGCTATAGTGAAGCTGTTGTTTATTCCCCTTCTTCTTGGCCTTAAGTAGTAAGTAACATTGTGCTTTATGCGTTAACTTTTATCATGATGTTGAACCTGACAGAACACATATGCTGTTGTTTAGCATAAAAAGTGTCTTCTGGCCACGGTGACATTTATTGTCAAGGACAGCATCACAGATGTGGCAATGCAGAGCACAAATGGCTTTCTGAGCAAAAAGCTCTCTTACTCATTCAGCTAGGCTCTGTTACTATTGTTGTGTCCTTTATTGTCAATTTTGACGTTTACATATTCAGTTAGAGGCTGGCAACAATAATAATGATATAGGCAGCTAGATTCTGTGCAGTTGGCTGCTGTCTCTGCCTGTGTCTCAGACAGGGATAGAAATCCCCAAGCAGTGTTGGAAGTAAATACAGTGCTTATCTTAAGTGAGAAATGTTTTTATACTGTATATCCACACCAGTGTGGGAAATGGGCAAATGTTTGGGTTTGGTTTGGACCTGATGCTCTTCTTTTTTTTTCCACAATACGATATCTAACACTATCATTTAGTGGGTGGTTTTCTTCACATTCATCTGAGAAATACATGTCTGACCTGGGTTATCTTAAGAAAATAGTTGATGGTATTCAGTACAGATTTCGCATTTGATGCTAAAGGCTCATGATTAATCTTTGTGCTTTGTAGTTCTTGTAGTATTCTCTTATCCTTGGTCTACAGGAATGTGACTGACTATTGGAATCAAAGACAGCTCCAGGCATGCATGGAGATTTGTGTCAGCCTGGATAGTGTCTGGTCTTGAGAACATGGCCTGGACTGACAATGCTTACAAGAGGAAGAGTAATGAAGTATAAACACAGTGTTATCACACTCTATAGCTGTTCAGTGTGGCACTTGAGTAAAATGTTTGAGGATGATTTGACTTTGAGATTAGTTCATTGAAGTTCTGAGCTTCCTTTGGAGCACTGATTATCTGTTCCTTCTGCCTTGTCTAGTAATGGTGTACTGTACTAACAAGGGCACAGAGCGTTGTTTACTGAAAAATCATCAGTAGTTTATCAGTGATACCTTCCAAATTTAAAACATCCATCTAATTAGAGCTTGATATTTATGCAAAGTCTTCTGGGAAAAAGGTCAATGGGAATTTAAAACTGAACCTCAGACAAAAGTGAATAGCTAGACACACCAGACTTTCCCCTGCAGTTTATATGATTGTAGATGACTGAAAAATATTCAGTATCTCTGAATATTTCTCTTTAAGGCAGATTTGTAAGACAACCACAATTTTCTGTAGTCATTTATATTTCTACCATCAGGAGTAAAACATTCATTGCCACATAGGAATGACACTGAAGTTAAATAAGTAAAATCAGCTAGTTTTCCACTTAGTTACATTTTTTCATTTCAGAGCAGATGGCTGTGTCTGGATTGATATACACAGCCTACAGACTTGTATAGTGAAATTCCTAATGGAGCACCTGAGGTAAAAAAAAAAAAAAACATATTGAAGGCCTTAGACAGTACAGAGAGAGGAAATGATTTCCCACACACCAGTGTACATTATCTCATAAACCTCATATTATTGGTGATAATATTATCTTCATTTAGTGGACAGCCAGGTGGGACTGAAGTCCAGAGACCTGTATTACACCTATACAACACTGAACTCAGACTACTGACTACTTCCCATGCCTACACCACAGCTACTACTTTTTTCACTCTACTGCACTTCCCGGAGTGTACCTGACTCAGACAAGCAGTGCCACTCCAAGGTCATGTTGCCAGACCTCTAACAACCCCCCACCTGCTTCCACAGATGCTTCTGTTTAGTCTGACAAGGGTCATTCAGAGCCTTTAAACCCAAACAGTTAAACTTAGACTGCGTGCTCTTTGTGTGTGAGGCAGAACTGTAGACCACCTGAAAAAAAGACGTCCATAGAATTTAACCTAGGGCTTTGTCACAAATTCCATTGCCTCTGAGGGGCTACATTCCCTCTTACTGTCACCCTTTGTCCTAGTCTGACTAATACCCTCTGGATAAGTGTGGAATGGCAAGGAGGGGTGTTGTGTTGAAGGGTTCACTGTGGCTTCAACCCACAGGGGACCCAGAACCACACAGGCCCGAGGCGCATTCTCCACGTCAACATACTTTGTGTAAGCGAGGTCACAGTTACAGGCATTGTGATTAGCATTAATTGTTTTACTAACAGAGTTTAGTTACTCACAAAGAGCTGCAACAGCCCCGGTGCATCTGATATCCTTAGCAGGGAGAAAAACATTTGGTTAAGTTAGGAGTCATTGAATTATCTGTAAGAAACAGGTTAGACTATGTCTCCCTACTGAGGTCTTATTTATAAACAGCTCTGCAGTGATAAATATGTCAAAAAGAGCCCAAAGCAGAGATTTCAAGCTGGTACAGGAAGAAGGCTTATGCTTTGGTCTGGAACAAGCAGTCTTCTGTGCATGCATAGTGCTGATGGGAGTTCCCGTGCCCCCTCCTCACTTACAGGAATAACTGGAATCGAATGACTGCTGTTCCAGGAAAATGTTGATGCCACAGGTTGAGCATGGTGATGCCCTGGGATCACCTGAAGTATTGACAGTTCTGAGAACAGTCCGTCCGTCGTACGTCACCAATCATTTGCTCAGTTTGCTCGGATCAGTTAATGGTATCTGGTACAAACCCCTCGCTGTTCAGCAAATGTCATTCAAGTGTCACGGTTGCAATTCAAAGCAGTTTCAGTTTTGCGGATTAGGTTTGTTTCTAACATAAATATTAGCTGAAAAACATATTAATTTAAATTTTATAAACAATATTCACATAGTCATGCTTTGGTGCTCAAGTCTTGCTTGTGGCATCTCATGTATTTGCTTTTAAGGACAGTGGCTGGGATAATGCAGTTATGTTAACTTGGTGAATGGAATGTTGGGTCCCTCAGCACTCATTCAGTGTTGGTGGTGACAGAGGAGATACAGTATGTGGAGTAGAGAGTGTTTTTACCAGTGTTGTGGTAAATGCTGTCAGTGGTACCTCCTATGCATAAAAACCCACAAAGTGCACAGGGCCAAAGGCAACAACTGTAGCCGGAGTTCAAAGCCCAAGTTTAGACTGCTGAAATCTTTTATAACTGGAACGGTTGTTTCTAATCTCCTTAGTGGGAGATTGTCAGGGTTGGAGTGTGGACCGGCCCCACACTTTAGGATCCTGTGAATTATCAGTCATTTCTCAAGGTTTACTGCAGACTCCAAGCCACTGCCTCAGTAACTGGAAGACCTGTTAAAGCTGGTCACTGCATGACAAAAAGATACATAGCAATTAAAATGATGACTGTAATAATAATGTAGCGTATGGTGATTGCTGCTGCTATTACTATAAGCATAACCATAGTGGCAATCAGTAAAAAAGAATCCTTCTAACCAAGACTACAGTAGCAAAGCAATTACCAATAAGTGCCTATAATTCCTGCTCAGAAGCTGTAGAATCGAGAAAAAAATGTCTGACTCCCTCAGCTGGCTCTCCTCTCACATATCCTCAGGGTGTGCTGTCTCAGGTGCTCTCGGCACTTGTATTGAATCCAGACTCGGCCGACATTCTGGCACCGCTGCCCTGCCCCCTACCCCTCAAGAGACCCCAGAGCCAAGATGTCTGCCTGCCAACAGAAAACTGAGACATAAAATGGGCTCCAAGACTCACAGAGCAAGCAGCTCAAAACTATAGGGTTGCAGCTGGCGTACCGGTTATTAGTGCTATGGGTTAATGGTTCTGGCATGTCAATTCAAATTTTTTTTAATTTATATTCTCTTAGTTAAACTGTATAGCCAGGCTTCTCACTTGTGCAGCCCAGATCCCGATATCCAATATATATTCAATTCTTTAAAAATGAAGGTTTTGTTTATGAATCATACAAAAGGTGGGTACTTGCAATTTTAAGAACTGTTTGTTGATATGGGGCAGCAGAGTAACATAGTGGTAAGGAGCAGGGCTCATGACCGAAAGGTTGCTGGTTCGATTTCCCCACTGGGGCACTGCTGCTGTACCCTTGGGCAAGGTATTTAACCCAGAATTTCCCCAATAAATATTCAGATGTATAAATGGATAACATGTAAAATTGTAACCTATGTAAGTTGCTCTGCATAAGAGCTTCTGCTAAATGCTTGTAATGTAATGCAATGATGTCAATCATTTATTGATAAATATCTCAAGATATCATGTAACCCTGCTATGGTGCAGATAATATTCAGGATATTGTAGAAACTTTGAGATTAACATGGTTGCATGTTATCCAATGACATAGCCAGTAGGGACAAAGAATGCCACAATTTTAACACTGTGCATTGGATAATTTTACTTAAAAATAAAGAAAATTGGAAAAAGGGAACTTGTGTGTCTTATAGTGATACTTTACAATATTAACTGTGCTGCATATTACATTTAAGCCAACATACTTGTTCAATATCAAGCTGTGCAGTCCTGTGATATTAGAGAATGTTTTACTGATGCACTGAGATATCATGAGTCAGTATGGTACTGAGAAGGAGAAATGATCATATCACAACAAACAATGTTGATAGCACGGTAAAACATCAAACCTTGTTGAAATCAACTTAGACATGTTGACATTGAAAATGTGAATATTGATGTTGAAAAGCATGTTTTTGGTATTAAAAAGGGACAGCTACATTAGAGAGTTGTGTCATGGGGTTACAAAAGTAATGTTTCCATTTCTGTTTGAACCACACCAGTCTCACTTTGATGTGAGTATGGAGTTCTTCACTCCACCATCATCATTCCACCACCATCATCATACTCCACCATTATAAACTGCATGGTATATACCACTCCAGCATGTGGCTACAGCCTTTTCAAATTCTACCACTGCACTCTCAGGTCTCTACTGTACAGTTCATGCCTTAGGTCTGTATCTGCTGAAGTTTCACCGCTGCCATCAGGTGGGTGCTTAGTCTGTTATTCTGAACTCCAGTCTCTGGCAGCAGGCTAGAGTATGCCGGGTGAAAAAGCAGCACACAATAAAATGAAACTCATTTCTTGTTGCTCATAACTATGGACCACTAGAAATGGAAACCAAACATCTGATATACTCTTACAGTGAACTCTTACAGTACGTGCCATGCCAAGTATTTTTTTTTTGTCTGATAATTTTCATCAGATATGCTTCCAAATCTTTGGGTGGCTGTGAATAGGAAAGCAAATTTTCTCCCACTGAGGGTATTTAGAACAAAAGGTTTTACAGAACACATTGCTGGAATGAGATAAACCCAAAATGTTTCTTTTTGGAGATAAAGAGGTGTTATACTTGCCCAAGTGGAACCTCTGAGTTATTTGCTGGCTGAAAAACCACACAGAAAATGAAATCTGGAAATATGAAGGAAATTCCTGAGCCTTTCACTCCAAGGTCTTATGGCAGCCAGTCAGCTACTGGCGAGAGCAAGGCTGGCTGGACTTTCTTACTCCTCTGAGTGAGACAGAGAATTTCCCTCTTTGGAGGAACTGTACAGTGTACCTTTACCAAACACACACACACACTAAAAATGCAATGTAAGTTGTTCAGCAAATGTTTGCATATCCATTTAATAGCTGTCATAGCTGTTCCCATCTCATTGTGCACAATGTGTAGCGAAATCAAACTAAAAATCTGTAGTGAAAAGTTCCAATATGGACATTAAACCATGTCAGCACCCCTAGCCGTGGAAGCAGCAAACTCAGTAGGCTCGTGGTTAACTTAACAGCTCGTGCTCAAGTCTTGAAGTGAATAAGATTTATTTTTGAGGGACACGTGCTTGATGAGCTGTCCGGGGCCTGGCGTATGTGTAGGCTACGTGTAAGTTGGCCTGAAAAACAGCATCAATCCTTCCAGGGCTCTCAAATTGGAGCCAAAGTATCCCTGAACACAATCCAATTTCTTTCAAAGAACAGGCTGTTCACTGGACAATCAATATGAGCAACAGGCTGCCGCCAAGCTGGTCTCTCCCCACCACCACAGAAAGAATTATCCCCTTAAAGTGGTACTAATCAAATTGCAGGTGGTTAGGGCATTATGCGACCCTTTCAGGTACAGCTGAAATAATCCTAGGGACACAAGCTTCTTATAATTGGCTGTATAAGATGTCCAATGGTAAAAGAGCTTTGAGGGTTTTCAGGCGTGCCGTACAAGGCAGATAGAGAGCAAAGGGCTTTATCAGGGTGATTTGGTTTATTAAGGGATACATGTGCAGTTATTGGTCTCATTATGAAAAAGCATGAGAAGAGGAAGTAGCTTGGTAGAGCAATCAAGACCACCTAGGAATTGTTTTTTTTGTTTTTTTTTTTTTGATGCTGTGATGTTCCCACTTCTAAAACCAGAGTTTGCACTGTGTCTAAGGCAGAGTACTGTATGAATTCCATGTACAGAAAGATTCATCATCCTGTCATATTGTGTTGGCTATTTCCCTCTCAGAAAGAGTGTGACAGGAGGCTGCTGTTGGTCCATGCAGGGGTGGTCTTCCCTTACTCACCCCCCCCCCCCCCCCCCCCCCCACACACACACAGATGGCACTGCCCCCTCTCCCTCCTCATGCCACTGGATCTGGGCCTCACTGCCTACATCACCCAGATCCTGGTCCGGTTCAGGGAGGCGTTGACCTTGCTTGACTCCCCCTGGCTCCACTAGATGCTCTCATGGCAGACTTTGCCCACATAACACCTACCTCTCACTCTCAGCTTCAGTCTCAGCGAAGGGCTTCAACTGAGGGCTAAACCAGCGCTGCCAAAACATTTACAGATGAAGAAAGGGTGTGAGCTTGTGTCAGCTTATCTGGTGTCTCTCACCCACCTCTGAACTGTGCTCATACCTGATGAACTGTCTTCCTGTCCCTTCAAGGCTGCACTGTGTCCTGGGAACCATGCCGGTCAGCCCCAGTCTCTCTCAGGTCGAGAATTTTATCAAGCCAGGCACCATAGCAAACAGCTGAATCTCTGGGGTGATTAACATCAAGTGTGTCCTCTGGCATCTAGCCTCATCCTGGACTGAAAGAAGAGAAATACTTCGGTAGTACAGTAGACCCAGATGTGCAGCTGTGTTACCATTCTGTGGCAGCACAGTAGTAAAACCGGTAACAACCTGAAACACCAGTATTCACAAGACTTTACCAGTAATGTATTCTAATAAAATTGTTTGCTGGCATTAATCATTAGCTCTATCATGAATAATTCTATTGTTTCTAGAAGCCAATAATTATGAATGGAATTATAACTTCCCACCTTCCTCTTTAACTAAATGTGCATGTTCTCAAGATTTTGTAGGACGTCAGCAGTTAACTGTCTACCTCTTTACTTACAATGTACTGTGTTCTGGCTGAAATTTTCTGCAAGTGAGCCGGCCCCAAAGTGGCGACTGCTGCAATGATAAAATGAAATCCAGGTGATGTGTCTAATATAATTACTCCAGTGGACAGCAAGCATCCCAAAGTCAAAATGGTGACTGATGCTAATGTAATCCATCAAGAGGAGAGGGTCACCAGAGACGCATCAGAGGAAATGTTGTTTAGTGTACAACTCTGTCGTAAACTGTAAGGACTTGACTGTGCTATCAGCCCAAGCTGTAGTGTAGTGTGCAGGGCAGTACTCCTTACTGCAAAATGGAAATGCCATCTTGAAAAGCTCAACTGGTGAGTGCGATTAAACCTTTGTTGTTTGAAGCAACAGTAATGGAAATCATGAGCAAAATCACTCAATAGCTGTAGCAGAACTGCAATTATTATAATAATAATTATTATTAATAATATTAATATTTTGTTGTCTGTTATATTAAATATGTCTCCCTTTAGTTGTGGGTGTGACTGAAGAGACTGTAGTTTATGTTCTCTGAGAGCCCCCCTGGCTACAGGACACAAGCCCCTCTCACTGTGTCCTCATCCACGGCTCCCATCATCCACTTTCTCATTTTTTTTCTTTCACCAGCAAAGTCTCTTATTGTGTACACGGCCTCTCTTTATTTCCACAGTTGCCATGGCGATCCCTTGACCGAGATACAGACACAAAACACACTCGCTTTAATGAAATTAACTCGCCATCACAGCACATGGCATTAACATCGCACACCTCTGAAAGAGTGGAACAGTAGCAACAACAAAAAAATGAAAGCAATGGAGAAGAAAAAAAGGCCAAGGTTCTGAAATGATGAGCAACTATGAACAGTGTCCACTAAAAGCACAACATGGTAGGTCCAGAACTGTAATTGAATAAATGCATTTATTCTATATACTTTTGCTGGACTCAGTTTAAAATGGTCCACCTCTGCAAACAGAATGCATTTCAAAATTACTGTTTTTCCTCTACGCAAATGAGGGAATATTAGTACATTAGGACAGATTTACACAAATTGGAGTCCATAAATATGAAGAGTTTTACTGTTCCGTACTTGTTCATTAGCACTGTTTCAGAACATAACAGCAGGGAAAGGTACTTTTTCTCTTCCAGAGAACAGTGTTTAAGTACTAAAATCACTGCTGAACTAACAGGCACAAACTTCAGGAGAGAAGGCCAATCAGAAGTCTGGGACTTGTTTTGTGGCCAGTGTAATTTCTCTGTACTTTTCTAAATTTAACATCCTCACCACGGAACCCAAGCAAGTAGTGTGTGTTTGTGTTTTAGTGAGCATTCGGCCTTATTTCAAGTCGTTGCCGTTGCTACACTGGAGTAAATGTGAGAGGAGTGGGGGACTTTCCCTCACCTGCGGCAGGCAGGACGAGTCAGTGTGTCTGCGAGAGAGAGAGAGCGTGTTTATTCTGAGTGTGTGAGCCAGACCGTGTGTGCGTCTCTGTATGCGCATATTGTTTGTTTCGTTGTGGGGACATGGTGTGTTGAAGGAGAGTGACCTCGGCATACCTTGGCTGTCTGGGCATTTCCACTCCAACCGTCACCATTTTTATCCTCATTCCTTTCTGAAATCCTGGGTCCTGCGTTCTTTCTCACATTAGTTCTTGCAGTAAACTAAAAGGCTCTTACTATTTCCAGCAAATTTCTTCCCTCCCCGCTTTCATTTAGAGGTGAGGTTTTGCATATGACACCTTTATCAGACATCCACCATGTTATCTTAGAAGTGCGTACATAGCAAACATATAAGTGTTTATAGGACAGTAAATGCACTGTACACGTGTGGAAACATGTCTGTTCTTTTGCCTTCTTTACCTCTCTGTCTGGAGAGCAGAAGACAGAACTCCATCCACACGCTGTATCTTATCCTCTACCTCTCTGAATAGGATCTGCAGCTGTGGTGGAACAGTCCTATCCCAGAGGACACTGCTTTGCTCTGCAAGGCTGGGTTCAGATTAGGATGCAGTGTGTTCAGCCTTGCTCTGTAATGGGGTGTATTGCTCAATTACAGGCAGCCCGCTCTAGTGCAGTCGTACATACGGCACTCATTCCGTGCTCTCTTTCCCTGTCTGCCCATATGTTCCCGTTTCTCTGTGAATCTTACCATTATGTTCTGTATCTCCTCTCTTCCTTAGTTCAATTCCCAAGTTTGGGGGGGGGGGGGGGGGGGGGGTGCAGGGGGGTGGCATAAGGATTGGGGATTGGGTAAGAAATTCCAAGCCCACAGATTCTGAATACCCTGAATAAAATGCATAAATTTAAAGCACACCATTGAGAAAATCCAAAATAACAAAGCCATTTCCTTCTTGTTTCAATTGAAGACACCGCCCTCCCTCACCCCCCACACACACCACTCCACATACTCTGAGATTTTATATAGGCCTGATGTTAAACCAGATAACACACAGCACTTGCAGATCATTACACTCTTAATCACCCTTTCCCCAGCCAACAGGCAATGTATCCCAGATGGTAGTTCTTTATCACTGTTTGAGTGGGCCCTTCTCCAGCAGGCCTCAGTGCTGAGTACTAACCTCCATTCTGAATTTTATAGCTCATCATTCAACCCCCCACCCCTGTGCGGGCATACCTTCTGACTGAAGATGTTGAGTTTTAATGGGCAGAGGCAGTTTCTCTTCTCTAGCGGAGGTGGGCGGTTTGATGCAGGTGGTGAGCTGGCTGGACGTGGGCAGTCAGACTGCGTCTAATTACTGGACTGCAGTGGAGCAGTACTATGTAGCAGCTCCATATAAACGACATAAAGATTCTAAAAAAGATCTCATTACCTAGCCATGGCACCTAAATAGTTAGATAGTGAGCTAATAAACTGAAACAGATCTGATAATAATGTTTCCATGATAATAACCTTTGAATTCCTATCCTTAAGAATGGGGGAGAGCAAGTGCCCTCGTTTGCAGACTGCATAGACTGATAATGTCTCCTAACATTAACATTGAATAAGCACAGTCATGTATTTAGTTTTTAATACAGTCTATTGCAGGGTGTATTATGTTTATACTTTTTAGCAAGCTACCTTAAAACATCAATTAAATATTATGTAGATGCAAAAAAAGTAGATGCTATAATATTGTATGGTAATTATGAGACAAGTTTCTATCTGCCATCTGTGGGAGAGTGTGTTGCTGGAAGAGACTAGAAGTGTGTTAGGGAAAAGAGGCTGCTGCTTACATTTGAAAATTTGTATGCCTATCAAAATTATAGAGGATTTCCCATTAATATTGGCCAAGGGTTTCCATTTACCAAACCAGTTCTACTCCCTAGTCATTACCTTTTTTGTGTGCATAAAAGGGTAATTGTTGTGAATGTAAATAAAAAGGCATCTGCAACACAGTGGTAGATATGTGGTAGATATTTGAGAGGAATAACACTATACACTGACATTGTACTGTAGCTAATCTTGTTATCAAGTGATTTCCAGTCAATATGGCCAATGAATCTTTGCTTAGTCACTTGACTAAAGACAGTGCTCAGCAAGGTAACAACACGAAAATGCCTGCAAGTGGAAAAAGTGTCTTGAACTCTATAGATTATGTGCTTTCATTGTGTCTATTGTTGCCAGTATGAATTTAGACTAATACCAAGAGGAATGTTTTCATGCTGTGAAATATTGTTTGCCTATTTATTGTTTTCCATGCCCAAGACGCACACAAAAGCTATCTCTTTTATCCACAGCCTGGTACCAGATGCACATATGTTTGTTTTTTTTTAATCTGCATGAAAAAAATTTAGCAGAGTTTCAAATAGATAACATTTGTGGCGATCTGAAAAATGCAGGTGACACTCAGAGTACACAAAGCTAATTCTATCCATAGAGATATAAGGTCTGATTCAGCAGGATGTGCCATTCAGCCCTTCTCCCCACCACACACAGAAAACAATCACATCTGTAACAAGCAAATTTGTTCCAGTATTTATTGTCAGAATGGTGATGAAGACAGAAATGTGGATCCTCGTTAAAGCAAAGAGCTTGGAAAGCAGCTAGCAGGCCAGACCAGCTAGCATAACATTCTAGTTTGCAAAAGTTGCAAAATTTGCCAAAGTTACTTCACCATGGAGCGTGCCATTGTACACAGAACCTAATCTCAGCATCTGAAGTGTTCTCCCTTGTTTTTAACATATCAAACAGGCCATTGCCATTCCAGCAAACTTCCGAGAGGCCACTTGGCAAAACAACAGCCCTGTTCCCTGCTTTGGATGCAGGATGTGCACACAGAAAGTTATTGTGAAGAAAGAGCAAGATCAAAGCCAAGCTTGTGAAGAGTCTGTCTCTGTGACCCATGTGCCAGTCCTCCAAGAGGAGGGCCAGAGCTGCCCCAGTGCCACAACAAACACATGGCTTAAGACCAATGGAAGTGCAACTGTGGTGCTGAACAGAGCCTGACTCCCCAGGGATGGGGGAAGTGATTGCTGAGGCCATTGTGGTGGCTGTCCCACAGACTTTGTTCTCCTCTGGAGTAATCCTTAGTGTGTTCTTTAAAAGCATTCTTATTACCTTTCTCCCCCTTCCATTTGTGATTTTGTTTCAGTCGTGTAATTGTGAAACAACCGGAAAATTGCTTTTTACCTTGCACTGTGTGTGTGTGCGTGATTGTATGTATGTGCACACTTATGTGTTCACGTGTAGATTCTTTGTGGACCTGGTCATCTTCACTGTCTATTTAAATGTTTTATTGAGGTGTTTTTTTTATTATTTATTGCTTTCCAAGACTTTTGCACGTAACTGAGGACTGGCAAGGTAAAAACTCGCCTTTGACTGCGACAAACAATATGCTTTAAAAGTCCTGAAACTGCACCTGCAGGGGGCAGTAGGAACCACGTCTTCACGCCCCCCAATGCAGTAAAGAGAAAACAGCCACTGTGTTTTCTCATAGATTCAGAACCAGAGGCTACTCTGTTGAGTGTTGACACAGAAGAGTCCAGTCCTGCCACATGAGTTGTCAGCACACCACTCTTAATTCTATTTAAAACATACGACTGACCTGCTGACCACCCGTACAGCAGACAGCCCATATTTAGGCAATCCATACAGCCTTTGTTTAGAAAGGGAGCCATTAAATAAAAGCCATACAGTGACAATGTGTTTAAAATGGACAAAACCTTTTTATTTGTTAAACATTCAGGTTGCATTCCACAAGGTGATCTGAATCCCTAAAACAAAGTAGGATACCAGAAAATACATATGAACCATAACTGTAAATTTTTATTCTTGTCAAGATTTATTTTAAAGGTTATAATATTTTGTGTATGTACAATATGTATACATTTACTGTATAGTACAAAAGTCCTTGTGGCTCCTATATCCTCATCGTTTTCCTCTAGTTAACTGATGTGCCAAGCTGAAGAAGTATATGAGGTAGTGACAACCAGTCTGGTGAACAAAGAGCCCTAAAGCATTCAGCACAGGTGTCCCTAGCAAATTAGTCCTCTCGAATTTGTTCTTATAAGTTTGCTGACACACAGAGAGCTTACCTGTGATTGTGAAGGAGGTACAAGGCTGTCCTTTAATTGTTCTGCTCAGAACAGAACCCTGATCCAAGGTTGTCCTTTGAGCAGGAGCTCAGCCTTCTGTCTCAGCCTTTCACCATATGCTGTACATCTCTACCACAGTGTCATTCCAAGCACATCTTAAGGAATATGACATTTTGGTTATGGCATATTTTTTTTTGCAAAAAGGCACACAAGGGACAACGTTTTTCATCTATGCTAATATGAGGCATAGGATGACAGAAGACAAAACAGGAGCCAAATTAATCTTCTGTCATCAGAAACTCCAGAGAACTCAAACTCCAATTACGATGCTCCAGCTTTTAAACAGAAACAGGTCTGCTCATATGCACATTACATTTTTCCCCCCTCTCTCTCTCTTAAGTAGATTTAAATACATTCAACTGTTTCAGTTCTTGAAAGTCACTTGTAGTTAAAGAAAGTTTTGTGGCTGCCTGGTTGAGAAGGAAACCAATCAGGATCCAGCTGGGTGCTTTCTCACAGACAATGGTGCTTTCATGTTGTCAGCCGAATCTCCAGTCACGCCATCCTTTAATTGCCAGAGAAATGCCTGCCAGCTTTCATTCCCCAGCTATATTTAGGGGAAGCAAAGAAAAAAATGAGAAAATTATTATTTTTTTTTACAAAACTGATAGCATACAGACTATTAATAGCCACCTCAGCTGAGAAAAATAAAAGATGCAGACATTTCAGTTTTCCAAGGGGGGCATGCAGGGGGAAGGACTAAGGACTGACAACATGGTGTGTCAACATGGCTTTTGGTCTTCTGTGTTTCATCTAGGTCTTCGGTGTGAACCCCATATAAACCTCTGAGCACACATCACATGTCCAGACATGCTCAGGTCACTGTCCGTCTCTGGTCTTCATCTTTGCATCCACATCTTCATACATTGTAGATGTTTTAGCACAAGGATACAGTATGATCTGTATTGAAATAAAATTGGAAACACATTTTGACAGAGTGTGGGGTGAGCAATTCTGTCTGCGGGTCTTGGCAAGGTGGGGTATCACATGAACAGACACCAAGAGGCAGGAAATTAGGCACAAAAACAAGAATTTTGTTGTAAACGTAAAAATATAGTCAGTGTTCCAGCATAATTACTCTTTTAAATCAGAAAACAAAAGGCTTAACTCAATTACAAGCATTAAGTATGTGTTACCTGAGTAACCGTAAAAATAAACAAGAATTAAGGCAATAAACAGGTGCAACAGCACCACAAGAAAACTCAAGATGGGAGTTTTTTATCCAGATCCAGTCCACGTTTTACCGCCAATCCCAAACCCGAATTCCCTAAAGCTCAGTTTATGTAACTTTAGAAATTCTTTAACATATTAATTCCTATTCCCAACTAATTTGCACCAAAATTCGACTGACAGGCCTCTTAGACAGCTCAGCAGCACTGGATACATTGTGTCCATTGACAAACCAAGTCATGTGGCTGCTTCTAACAGTAACTAAATTTGCACTGGTCATTGGGAAGTGGAGTTCTGCTATGCAACCACAGTTCCACTCAGCAAGTGTCCACTGTCTTTAAAATGAAAAGCATTAAATACAAGTCCAGTCCAGTGGAAAAAGTTCCAAAAACAAAACATAAGTTCAAGCAGCAGCGAAAGGCGAGATTTACACTACTTATAGAAATTCAAACACTTTCTGAGGATTGAGGGAAAATACATGTCATGCCATTTTCAAGAGCTGCCTGCCCTTGGCCTTGAAGAAAAGAGAAAGTACTTTTGTTGAAACCTGAATTTTCACAGTGTAAGCTTCTAAAAAACATTTCATTTTGATTTTGAGCAACCACAAAGTTCCTCCTCTGTGTTAACATCCATACAGCAGAACATCTATATGAGTATTCTTACAAACATTGTAAATAATAGGATAGCTTCATTTCTGAACTGTTATACTGAGACTTAAGACATGAGTTGTCATACTTTTTGTTGTAAAAAACTTGGGTAAGTGGAGTACACAGGGAAGCATTTATACTCACATAGTAGAAAGCAATATCTGCTATTGCAATGAAGCTATGAATGGCTGTTTTTAGAGGTTCACAAATATCACAAATAATGTGTGACTAAGTGTAAGCGCATGAAATTGTTTTTCACTGCTCATTTTTTAACAGACAAAACTGTATCCATTTTCACAAATGACACTCTAAGCTGATGCAAACAATGCTTCTCTTATTTCCACAGTTCTTGTGGGTTCTATTGTTTTGGGGTGATTTACTGACATTTTAGCAGCAAAATAGATCAGTTTTGGATAGGACAGTAAGTCCCTTAAAATATGCACAAAACACTTCCCTGTCGTGCACTCTACCATGCTTTGGATCATCATAAATCAGGATTGTTCTGGGCCAAGTTAACATTTTATGTATCTTTTTCAGCCTGACGAGAATACCTTGAGAAATGCTGTCTCTCTCCCAGTCAGACTGCCGTGTGGTCTTGGCAGTTGGCCAGAGAGCTGTGGAAAGATTGAATGCAGACAGCAGTGGATGGCACGCTAAGCACATGGACCACCAAACTGCAACTTGAATAAATTTAATTTCACTGCAGTCCTCACAACGTGTGTATCTACTGTCCCAACGTCACTTTCTTAACATTAAGCTGACAGCTTCAACAGAGAGGGAATTCCACATCGGCCACATGTACAGAAATGGCTTTGACATACAAGCAATGCAAAAGTATTCAGACAGAGCACTACACAGACACTGTGCAATAATTCATATGGCTTTGCATGCTCAATTTATTTTAAATGAAAGAAACTTTAGGAGAACTGATGATTTAAGAAAGACCTTTTTAAAAAAAGTTTGTTTAAAAAGTATAGGCATTTTTAAGGTTTATAGAATTATTTGTCAATATTTCATGTGCCATTGTGCACTATACATCAAGCACATGAGCAAGCTTCTGTTGTGTTTTTTGACTTCACACTCCATGATCAAACCCTTTCAAAGGTTGGGTGGCAGTGTAGCATAGTGGTAAGGAGCAGGACTGGTAACCTGAGGCACTGCTATTGTACCCTTGGGTAAGGTCACCTATTTAAGTTGCTCTGGATAAGAGCGTCTGATAAATGCCAATAATGTAATATAATGATATATAATCAGTGTGTAATGGGGCCCAATATTACCATCCTGCAGTGAAGGAAAGCACATTCTGAAACCCTGGTTTGGATATTAATTGTGTGTAAAACTGCAATTCCCTCATTTTATTGTATACACACAGAAGAGACGCGGAGAGTGGAGACTTGCCATTTATGAGGACAAGACACCACAAAATATAGGTTGTGTCTCTGTCTCTCCACAGCCTCTTTTCTGAAGGACTTCATTCGGGTAGCAATAACTCTTCACTTTTATTTGTATCCAACATGTACGATTCTAACATATGTTAGAAACGTATGGGGTGAAATATCACTCAGCCCAATTACCTGAATAATAAGAGGCCTTTTTGTTCAATCAGTGTGCAGATTGGTATTTCAGTTTTGCAAACCATTAGTAAATGAATATGTAAAGCATAATTTCACAAAAAATCTAAAGTTGTACATTTTATTAGCCATCTTATGTTGCCAAAGACACAGCAGAGAAACCTTGTTTGCCTCCTCAATCTTTCCATGGTTTGATGTCAGCACTTCACATTGCTCCTTTGTAATACCTGAGCAATGAGTGGGTACTTCATTTGTAACTCCCTGCAATATGAAGATATGCATGAAATCTTGGTGTGAACCTTCAAGGTGAATCTTTAAACACTTAAACCATATTTAATGTTCGCTGAACTGTTGATATTTCTTCTGTAGGAAGTATGTGCAAGTGCAGAATCCACTATGAATCCTGGTTGCATCCCTCCTGCCTGTTTGCATGCATTAAATTAAGTCAAAAAAATTTGAAAGAATGAGTAACAACACTACTATTTGCAGATGTAATTTGCACAGAGTGGATGAAAGACAGAGTAATGATTTCTGGGCTTCCTGTAGGGGTTAGATGGCATGAAGTTGGTCAACAATTCACAAAAAATATCAAAATGTCATTTTTTTAGTTATAAATCAAATGAGAGGTTTTCAGTATGGATACCTACTATAGTAGGAAGGAATGTAAAGTGTGTACAAATGTAAGGAATCCTATGTGAGGAGTAATATTAATTTTAGGATGTTTAGTGAAATTACTAAGAGTAACTGTGCTTTATTGATTAACATTGAAATAGTCCCAGCCAAGGCCAACAAAAGGAAGACAAAATGATACTGTCACAACAGTTTCATTTCCTCTTTACCCAGGAATCTCATATGACATCATAATGACATCATGGCTCTGTGTAGCCTGCTGGGTCTTGGCACCTACCCAAGGTAACACATCTTTCTCCTTTTATGCTCTGCTTGTACCCTTATATATTCTGCAGCCTCCCCACCACCCCTTCTTGTCAGATCCAATGAAAATGCTTGAAAACTGGATACTGATAGGAAGTGTTGTTTTTTTCATCCTTTTTTTAACAGAGCCATGAAAACACACAAGATGTTATTGCCTCTTGTTTTGACTTGTGGTTGACCTTTGAACAAAAGGGTATCTATTTTTGACCCTGTGAAACCAAACACAGTGATTAGACAGCCTTTTTACCCCCAACAAGCGATTCAATTAAATCAAGTAAAAGTGATCTTATTGCTTTCCTTAGATACAAAACAGCTTTATTGTAACTTTAGTGTAACTTTACCACACCTCTTTGAATACATGAAAGCATTGTCATTTCTTTGGTTTAATTCACTGATATAAATCCAGTTTAGTGTTTCTCTTTTTAAGTAATATGATTTTGTTCATTCATTTAACAATGAGAGCATCTCTTCTATTGGCAACGAATGTCACTTTTGAACCAATAACTCAGAATAGGAATTTAGGGTGGATATCACCAGAATAGCTGAAAGTACAGCCAATCCCACTGAACAGCGTTTGGAGACTGAACCATTGCATTTTGAAGAGTTCTGATGCTTTCCTGTTCTAAATCAAAATTTTAGCCTTAAGCTGCTTTTTAAGGGTTTATGAGTTTTCAGGCAATGTCTGTTATAAATAAGTATATCTCGTGTAATAGTATCCATGTACTGAACAGCACGTGTCTGTTGCAACTGAATGTAGCACCTTCTGATGCATAGCAAGAGACGTCATGTACCGTATGGAGTGGCCTGTGGAGGAGGTCTCATAAATGAATTAGGGCGGACATAGTCAGCACAGAAAGGAAGTGTAAATCAACAGATCTTCCAAATTCCCATCTACTAAAGTTGAATGTCATGCTATGTCAGCGGTAAGGCCAATGATTAAGAGGGAATGACTATGGACCTGAAGTTCAAAAGTTAGGACTGTTTCTGGTGTGACTATCCTAGTTGCAGGGTTTTTTTTCCCCATTTTTGAGTGATACAGTTTTTCTCAATTGTAGACACATACTTCTTGAAACAATACTTCATATTCAAAAATTATTAACACGATACTCCAAAACATGACAAATCCTGTGCCAAATGAAACATTAACTTCAAAACCATGTTAATTAGAGCAGGTATTTGCAGACATACCTTTCCTATATGAACAGATAAGTTTTCATCATGAAAACTGTGCTTTCACTTACATCTGTGTGTGAAGTGTTCTGCAAATTAGTGAACTGGGACTGAAATTTGAGTGAATACAATCAAAATGTGCTTTCCTAGTAGTGGCATAGGGTTTTGATACATGAGCATCAACTTTTGATATTTTGTGTGTATATTAGCAGTCACAATGTGTAAACAATTGAGGAAAAAAGTTTACAGACCTCAATTAATAGGAAATAGTTGACAGATCAACTATGCTGGACTTTGTGCTGTCCTGTTAGGACATTCACATGCTTTTGTGAGAGAGCAATCAAAACACAATCCTGTTTTTCTGTGTTCCAAGGTTGCTATTATAATTTTTTTCCATCCCCACTACTTGTGTGTTAGGCTTGCCACACACACATACATGCATTGCACACAATGAAGGTCATTCACCCAGGAAAATGTTGTCATTTCCTAAAACACAGCTTCACTCTCAAAGAGACAAATCCACCTCAACAACAGGCACACATTGACCTGAACTAAAGATGATTGCATGTCTGGCTAACAGTGTTAACAGTAGCACTAATTTAGTGGACGCCAATTTAGTGTACCTTCCCATGTATATTTTTGGATATAATCCCAAGTTACATTTTGAATGTTAAGCAGGTCCGGCACAATTGCAACTGTACCCCTATGTGTAAGTCTGCTTTCATGAAGTCGACCATTTTCTGTCCTTTCATCCGCAATAGCAGCCAGCACTAAGACTATGGCAATACAAAAACATAGTATTCTTACACTATCCACAGGATGTCTTTAAGTCTTTCCCCTTGGAGGAAAAAGGAAGCATTAGCGACACCAATAGGGACACTCTCAAAACCAATTCCATTCTGTCAATCAGTTTACTATCCTTTTTATTGTCCAGTGCAGAATAGGCTGTTCATGGCCCTGAATTAAATTAACACTAGTAGCAGTGATATATACCTTATATCCAAACTGTTTTTTGCCAATATGCAAAAAATGTGAATGCAAACATCTACAGCACATCTGAGTCCTAGTGCTTTTGCCGAAGTAAGTCTGAACAAGATTATTTTGTGAAATGTCAGAGCAGTTGGAATATTTTTCAGATAAATTGGATCATAATAGGCTTCCAGGTATGGAGCCCATAAGCCACTAATACTAAATCACTAAAGCAATGCTAATTCACTAAATATTCTGCCTATAGAAATGGATACATTCTAAAGTGCTAGCAGCTCTATAACAATCTCCTGGATTAAGGTGTATGTTAAACAACCAAATATAATAATCATGTAAAAATAAAAACTCAAGAGGAGCAGCAGAAGGAAGGAGCCACACAAGTGCTGACTGGTTTTGCACTGATTCCATCTTTCTCATGGTGGCAAATGTTTTTTCGAAGTGACTGGCTGAGACTACCACATACAAATGACGTGTGTGTGTGTGTGTGTGTGTGTGTGTGTGTGTGTGGCGTGTGTCTGTGTCTGTGTGGTGTCGGTGTGTGTGTGTGTGTGTGTGTGTGTGTGTGTGTGTGTGTGGTGTGTGTGTCTGTGTCTGTGTGGTGTCGGTGTGTGTGTGGTGTGTGTGTGTCTGTGTCTGTTTGGTGTCGGTGTGTGTGTGTGTGTGTGTGCGCTCGTGCATGTGTGTACATGCGCAGACTTTTCCCTTCCTGTCCGGGGATGGTGACTCTGCTTGGGAAGCAGTTGGATAAGATTATCTAATAGATATCATAAAAAGAACATATTGTGCCTTTGACTGGGAATATGAATACACAGTGGCTGTTACTTGCTCACTGCTGCTCAGTTCTCTTTGCCTTCAAAATCATTATATTCATTGTACTGTGCATGATGTCAAGCTGAATAAAACACTGGAAAGCAAGGCTCACATTAATATGCATTGATCATGTAACACTCATGAATCTAAATTGGTCTAAACTTGCATGGTAATGCTATTGCTTGTCACTGATCTTTGAACTGTAGCTTGCCAGTGGATTCACACTGATCTGCTGGCTCATTACAAATGCTTTCCGTTTGTACAAATGGCTTGTAGAGAACAACTTTAAGGCTAAAAATGTACAACAAAGAAGGTAAACCAACTTCACCTTCTAATGGAGTGTAATACTCTCTAGGAAATAACAGGATGAAAACACTATATACCAGATGAAAAAATCTCTTGTTTACCAGGAAGTTCCACTCAGATTAAAAACAGGGGAGATCTGGAAAAAAGGGCAGCATTGACTAACATGTTTCAGAGCAAGAATAGTATCAATATGAAAAACAAGACCAATAATCACTATAAAATAAAGGGTCATGAGAAAACAGCAGATGTACATGAAGATTAAAACTAAGACTTGGTTAGCAAGATTAGAATGGACATATCTGCAAAGCTGGCAGAACACCAGGGTTTAAATACAGGGAGTGCAAGGGTGTGAATAACTCTGAATAATAATATATATTAGGACCTCCTGCTGTGCAGTAGTCCCCAGGCTTGTATTTGCTTTCATGCAGAGCTTCTTTGATGAAAGTTACTGTATTACATTAACCTCATTTCTGTCTGGAAGGAAGAGCACCCCCTACTGGGCCACCAACATGACTTCTGGTAACAGCTGCATTTTCCTTTGTGCTCTGGCTAAGACCAGGCATGCTGGCTCTCTACTATCTTGCATAACCACCAGATGATTGCCAGTCTTGATGAGGAATTCCATATGCTTCAAGACATGGTGCACCCTAGTAGGAGCTCCATGTCCGGTGTGTATGCAATTCCTGTTCCACCATATTTTCCTTAAGCCTCACAGATATGAATTTGCCTAGCATCATGTCAAGCCTATGAACAGATTCCTGGAACAAGGACAGTGTATGAGTTATAGTTCTAAAATATGGCACTTTAAATCAAAGCTCTGCTTAATCATTTCCTGGTTTGTTTCTTTCATTTAACAGTGATGGGCATATTGTTTAAAGTTCCGGAGTGATAATATGAGATAGTATAGGGCTTTATTTTGAACTCTGCACATTTTATCCCATGACCTTTGCAGTTTTTGTTTTCCATTGATCATCACATCTGCTGAACTCATAAGGTGGATAAACCTCACTAGCCAATCACTTGTCCATGAAAATTTCACATTTTGGGTCCTAGGGAAGCAACCATGATTTGCATGAGGAATTTTGATTCTGCTCATCACTTATTGATTTGTTATTTAAAAGAGATTTTTCACTGCATTTCAGGGACAAACATACTGCAGAGAGAAAGATTCAGAGTTTTTCTCCATTTTGTTGTGATCATAGCTGTAAGCAGCTGAGAAACAAAAATACCCTCACATAAATTCTTGAGGAAGGGGTTGAGAAAGCAACTGAAATCTCCCTCAGAGAAAAGTAATTTGGATGGAGCTGGGGAGAAGGCTCTTGGCTCTGTGGTGCTGACACTTCAAGTTCCTGCTACAGCCAGTGAGCTGGCCTACCATGGTGCATGCATGTGCGTGCGAAAAAGAGACAGAGAAAGACAGAGACAGAGAGAGAGAGAAAGGGACACTCATTCACAGATGGTAGTGCGTGACTTCAGTGTGACTAGACCGTGAGCAATTCACCATGCTGTCAATTATTGCACACAATGTGTTCCCTTTTCTCCTTTTTCACAGGTCACAGTTTGCATATATTGTCCAAATAAATGTACCTCCTACTGAAAAAACACACCTCATTTTTTCTGGAGCAAGCAATGTTTAGCAAGAATTAACGCTGACTGTGTGGGGAATGATCAACAGACCGTGGTGTGTGGGATTTTGTAATTTTTGTTGATATAACATTATATTTTATCACATAACAGATGTTCTTCTCCAGAGTGGCTTATAAAGAGCACAAAGGTGCAGCTAATAAAGTTTAAGAATTAAAGGTACACACAGAACACAACCAACCACATATGTGTCAATCCCGTGATGCCCAGTGCAATTGTAGGCACTATGATAAACTAACAAGTGCAATACAAAGACTATACAAATAAGGTTCAGATTTAAGTTGTGAATGGGCAAGGGAGCCAAGAGGCAGTCTACAGAGGTTGATCTTCAGTCTGCAATGGAAACTGGCCAGAGTTTTGGGAAGCTCATTCTACCAGAACAGACAGATGACACAACCAAGTGTGTGACTGTGCAGAGGAAGCCCTGCCAGGTTATCTGAGGTTTTAGAGAACAGTGATCTGGCAGGTATTTAAGATCTGATAAGAAGCTGCAACTGAGTGCAAACTGATTATTGCCCATGTGTTACCCACCTGACCATCTAAAATTTGTAAATTAGTGATGGGAGAATTAGGTTTTGTGGACCTTATCATGGGTCCACAAAAGCTTCTACATGATGTCAGTCCCTTCCTCAGTGGAACCACCAAATGACCTTTTCGCACAGAAAAAACAATGATTTCAATCACTGAGGAACAGCACTAATAGCTCATGATAATTCCACCCATTTTGCAACCCATTAGGGTTGATGAAGCCTCGCTGTTACTGTACTAGTGAGACTGATACACATATGCATTTAAGGCATTGCCCTCTAACACTGAGAAGAAAAAAAAAACACAATATTACATATTACAGCTTAAAATTATAATTGCAGCATAATTATATTCAATTGCATTAAGTGTAAACTACAGTTGTTGATTCCTCAGAGTATGAATTTTGTGAAAGATTACCTGGTAGCCAACGCATCATTCCACTGGATGAAGAAAGACATGATAACAATTTTCTGGACCATGTGTCATGCTCTGTTGCAGTTCCCCATATATCGCATACCCAATACACTGTATCTGTTTCTTACTGTAATTTTGACAATCACACTGTCAACTATTTACAGCTAAGTGTTTTTTACAGCTTTTTTAAGTGAATACATTTCTGTGTGAAAACAATGGCAGCAAGGATGAGACTGTAAGTAATTTTCCAAAGTACTTCTCCTTTTGAGGCTACCAGACAGGCACATGCAGCACAGAATGCACAGAATACTGACTATGCTGAATGGCACAAAAAATGTATCTCCACAAATCAATAACCTTACAGAACTCTGAAAACATTGGACATTTCTGAAAGTGTCTGTTGCAAAATATGCATCCTCTAATTACATATTTGTATTAATTAAAAATATGATGTTACAGATATGAAGGTAAAAATCATAAATCATCACAAAGTGTCATTGTATCACTCAGGCAAATTTTAATATATCAACTTTGAGGTGCAATAATGTTGTTGCAATGCTGTGCTGCAACATCGTGCCATCACATTGCATCAACCTCATCGACCATTTTCCTTGTGACAACATTGCATTAACTCAGCCAAACCTCTAACTTGGTATCTGTAACTCTGAGGGTCCTCCAGTGCAGGGTAATCCGAAATAATAATAATAAGAATGTAGGCAATTTTTGTAATGCTGGGTAAATTTCGTCACACTTGTTTAGCGGTTTTTTGTATTATTTGAATTCAAAATCAACTCTTATTAAGAGATGGAGAGTTGGCGCATGACTGTGACTTGGTTTCACCAACTCTGGAGTGACTAGCAACTGGTGCTGCTGTAAACGCAGGCAGTGTGAGAGATGGGAAGTGGGCTCTCTCTCACACTCCCCTCCAGTGAAAGGCAACAGCAAAACTGAAAGAATGGAGAACAGGACAGAGCTGGTCCCTGTCTTAGCAGATGCTCATTCTGACAGTCGTGCCACGGTGGCAATGAAGACAAAAAAAGAGCATGACAGACAAAGGCTTGTTCACACCACACCTCCCTGGACGATTACTCAGAGAAATCTCAACAGAAAGAAGGTGGTGTTTCCACCCCCTCAGTTCTTACTTGCACACATGGTGCAAATGTGTGCCATCCCTTTCCTACCTAGTTTCCAGTCGAGCGCATTTCAAATGAGGGTGACATAAACAAAAAAGAACAGTGGAGCAGTGAAAATGTGAAAAAGTGGGGCCAGCTGCCTGGGAGGCTGGTTACTCAGTAACCCAGGACTGCACTCATCAAGTCACCTTTACCCCAGTGCCCCATCAGCTCCATGTGACACAGTCATGCTCACTCCATATACACATTCAGTATAGACACCAACTGGAGCTGAAACATCATAATCACAGCCATGGAGAGGGGAAGATGGGAGGGACACAGCATATGCAACAAGGCTTGAACAGAATGTGACCGGCTGGGGTTTCATTTCCAACACAGAATGCCAGGAAAATATACTTAGCTTAAAAATAAAATGAAAGAAATTAATAACTCACAGTCCCTGACCCCTGTCAGTCTGATATTTATCCATCCTTTTTTATTGATAGGTATGATAGGTAACGCACAGTGATATGTGCAGTGGTAGGCATGAGTGTTTTAGGCACAGCAATAGGTGTGAGCACACTTTAGGCACAGCGACAGGAGTGAGTATGCTTTAGGTACAGTGCTAGGCATGGGCACACTTTAGGCACAGTGACAGGAGTGAGTATGCTTTAGGTATAGTGCTTGGCATGTGTGTACTTTAGGTAGTGATAGGCATGGGAGCTTTCAGCACAGTGATGGGCAGGGCAGCATTTGATGACACTAGCTCTTACCACTGGCTGCGCTGGAGACCACTCCAGTGTGAAAGGAAAGGTAAATGTACTGAGAGATTTCACTCACTGCTAGGAGTAGGTCCAAACCAGTACATAACCTCTATATAAAATGACATACATCTCTATTCAGCAGATTTTGTGAAAACCTTTGAACCTTTCAGAAGCTCATTGTAGTCTCTGCATGTCCAGAGTTGAGTTTGTACTTATTCTTTCTGATCAATAAAGTAAAGTACCCACATCCCACAAGAATTTCCTGCCATTGAAAGCCCAGGTGAGGCACAACTCTGAAGGAGGGGGGGGGGGTTCTTCTCTTGAACTGCTGGTATAAATATCAAGACTTAAATTTGCTATTCCCCTCACAGTTGCAGTGCTCAGTATGATTCGGAAGACACCAGTGTGCTATGTAAGCAAAGGTTATTCAGAAAAGACAATTCCAAAATGAAAAGGCTTTTAAAATGGTTTTAAATACACATATAAGTAAAAAGAAATTATGTCAGCCATACATTTCCCATTCACAGACTAAAACCAATCTTGTCTGTGCATTTTGTCAAATGCAGAAATGCCTGAACAAATTGGGATGTATACACTCACCAGGGTGTGGTGGCAGTGGCAAAGGGCAAATGCTGGGCTGTTCAAAGTCCTACAGCCAATGCAAATACTGTAACCTATCAATGACTTACCATGAAATGGATAATAACATCCAAATGCACAGCAATAACAATACTATCCAGGAGCCCCAAAAGACAGGGGCTTGTGACTAGTGACTCACTAAATTACAGAACCAGGGAGTGGCTGGCACATAACTGCTCCTGGTATGACATCAGTGTTCCCACATAGCCTACCCACACGCTTCCATACAGACTGGCAAAGGAGGTGGTGAAAGAGCAGCCTAATTTGGCCTGGGGTAGGAGAGGAGAACCAGATGAAACCAGTTTGACCTCAAAGAGATGCAGCCATATTCGTTTGGGTGGGTGCAACCGAGACATAAACCAAGACAACTGTGGTGGCCACACCCTACTGATTATAAGAGGGCATTCATGGGTACAAATTTTTTAAAAGGAGTAGCTATGGGCCCTGTTATAATAATTCAGAGGACAGAAAGATAATTAAGAGAATCATAAAATTAATCAGGCAAATGCTAGTTGCAAGAGAAAGGGTGCTTGACTGACAGTTTTGCTGACACAGCTTTACACATGAAGAGGTATACAACACACCTTATGTACACGTGGTCAGTACATTTTCTGCATTAAATATCAGTTCAAATAGCAATGTCAGGCAGTCAATGTGCGTGTGTTTGAGGTGATGGAGAGAGGCAGAAAGAGAGAGAGAGAAACAAACCACGGTGTGCATTTTTTCACGCTCAGTAAGAAGAAACCTTTAAAGAAAGTGGAAAGAATATGCCTGACAAAGCCGTTTTCTTCTCTCTCCAAATGTCCAGTCACTACAGACATGCTGTAATTGAAAGTCTGTGGAATGCTGAGAACATAGGAAGGAGAGCCATCACTAACCCTCTCAGACATATTTTATGCTTGACTGCTGAACAAAAGCAGCATTCCCACACTTGTCTTGCTGTAATATCACAGACAAATAATTATGCAATACTTCCACTGTAATTCTGAAAAAGCTCTATGTTTTTATCTGAAGCCGAATAAATATACATTAACCAAAAGAAAAGGGGTATTCACAATGTGAATCAGTAATAGTGTGCAAAGCATAAAATCTTTAATCCATGGTAGAAAGACCAGATATAATTGGACTAGATAAAAACTATATGCAAATCAACAAACTGTTAAATGTTTCATACTATGTATTTTGAGAGGAACCTTGATTGTTGCGCCTGTGGCAATAGTATTCAAGGTAGATGCAAGCATCAGAGGGAAGATTTCTATCCTGCAAAATGTAATAATTGCAGAAATGTGATAATGTGATAATGCAAATGCTAAGTCGTCTAAATGACATTACTGTCTTGCTCATCATGCTCATCACAATGATATATGGACTTTGGAATGTACTGTCACTTCTGCCAAGCCTGGATTCTGAATGCCGCTGACTCCTTACCTGAGTCATGCAAACTGTTGAGAATTATGTTAATTTCAGCAGCTGTCTCAACACGCTTTGGCTACAGTGTTATTCTCAAACTGATGTGAATGGGGGGATGGGGTGGGGGGGGTTGGGGGGTGCGTGTTTAAGATGATCTGTCATTGCCAAAATATCTTTTCAACAACATATTAGATGATAAACAACCAAAACATTGTAAATGACTACACACACAACATGTTATGCACTATCAAGGAACGTGCTGTTTTGGATTTTGACTGCAAACTGTGGCACCGTGGATAAACTCTCTCCCCAAGGTCACTTCCTGCCATTCAGCTTTGCGATCCCTCCACTTTCGTTCAGACGGAATTCTTGGCAGCTGTAGAACACTAACAAATGATCTGAGAAATAAGTCAAACAGTCTGCCACCCCATACAGTGCACTTGATAGGAAATTAAATAAAGCAAAGAATGAAAGAAAACAGGAAAATATACCTGGAGTAAACCTGCCCTTTTCCGCAGTGGGCAAAGAACTTCTCTCTAAAAAAAACTCTAAGAAAAGACTGCATGTACTGTGGCATAGGGATTAAATACTCACTACAGAGTGCTGGTCCAAAGCCTAGACAGGGAGAGAGGCAGACCCCAGAACATTTAACCCAAGCCAAGAAAAGAAAGTGGATGTCAAGTTGTCATTTTCTGCTCAGTGGAGTACCACAAAGGGGAGCTTTGTCCCATGCAGCGATGAGGGCTTGAATGAGAGAAAGCTGAGAGGTTCGATAGCCAAGATTTAATGAAGAAATGCATTGTGCAAAATCGGATTAGGAGGGTAGATAATGACATTAAATGAATATGTAAGATTTTGGGTTATATCACCACTTCATCACAATATCTTGGAAAGCAAAGAGCACAATACAATGTATTAAGATAAGTGTCCGGCCAATAGCACCAAGTGAGTCTAGTGACCCAATAAACCTGCTTCACTCAAGTGTAAGCAAGCATAATAATTTTCAAGTGTAACAGTTTACCGAACTGATAGACAGCTGTGTTGCACTCCACTCTCTACCAGATCTGTCTGCTTGGTCCCGCTTTGCTGTCCCTTCTCAGTGGAGAAGGAACAGTGCTAGGTGATTTGATAGAGCCTTAATTTTCATTTTGATTTGGGGAGGTGATGTTGGCAATTTCAGTGCAGCTGGGAGAAAGGGAAATATGTACAAAAATACTCCAACGAATTATTTATAAAATATTTAAAAGATGTATAAATACATAACATACTGTGCTGCCAACAGCTTGTCCAGAATTTAAAAAAGTAATTGTAAAACATCTAAATTACAAGATTAAATTAAACATACAATCATTTACAAAGGCCTTTAGGGTAACAAGTAGGGTGAGACAGATATTCATATTTCTAGTAAACTGCATAATTTGTTTCTGTGTAGGATACAGACGCAATTCTGAAAGAAATTCCCTTCAAAGACATACAGCAAGAGCAAAAGTGGTTTTCCAAGCCCTGAATTAATCCTACCAAACCAGCTTTCCCAACACAAAGATGCCTGCCAAAATTTACCCTCAGTATCAGCTGTCCTCTGCACCCCTTCTCTGCCCCTGCTCTTTTCTGCTGGTGTCATGAGGAGGTAATCATCCCTTAAACCATGGAAATCCCAGCAATACTGTCTTCTCTCCAAGATCACTTGACTCTAAGTGACATTTCCTTTGCTCCTCCTATATTTCCTTCATTTATACACATTCTCTCATAGTACATACGCATCTGCTATAAGCAAAAAAACCTGACTGAATTTGTTTTGGGGGGAATGTTCTTCTCATTTTGTATACTTAGAAATGATATTCATTAGAGCATTTGGTTGCTCTTTTTAAGAGGTTGAAGAGAAAATCACAATAAGGACAGCATGTGCGTATTAATTTGTTGACAGCCCACATAGCAGATGTCCTTGTGTGCAGCCTAAAATAAACTGATGGAAGCAAAAGTGGCGGTCATTTGTCCATGAAAGTACAGAAGTCCTTGGACTTGGATCACAGTGATTAGCACTTATACTGTACAGCTGACAATGTCTGAGGCACTTACAAATTAGATATTCAGCAGACATTTTTCAACCATGTGTTGAAAACTGAAGGAATAGGAACAGGAACTATTGCAGGGGAATTCAGAATAAGCATGTACTTACATGTACTTGAGAGGAGGTACATGCAAGTGTCAGGCGGTTGTTTGGGCAGCCCGGGGAGTTGCATGTGGGCGTGCCACAGCAATTATTGAATGATTGAATAACGAGCAAGCTATGCCAGGCCCCTGTGAGCTGGGCTTGTTGGGGAGCTTTGCCACCTTTAAAAAGCAGTTGGTTGGGGTGGTAAGGGAAGAGCAGCCTGGAGAAAAGTAGCAGGAGTGTGTGGGGAAGCGCTCTGTTGTGGCGTGTATTAAGTTGTTTTTTGTGGGTTTTTTTCTTTGGTTGCATTAGTTTTTTTGTTTTTTTTTTTCTTTTTTGGTTGCGTGATTTTGTGTTTGTGCAGGACTCTGGCAGGGCAGAACATAGCCAGATCAGAGAGCCCAGGGAGGAGGAAGGTTGTCGACCTCAGACCCGCCGCGGAGAAGCTGCTGCCCGGCTGGTCAACTGGTGTAAATAGCAGGAGCATCTGCCCTGCTTTTCGTAAGGAATGTGTTACATTTAGTCCTGCACAATACGTGTGTATGTGTGTGACCAGGGTGTTTTTGTCGATTCTTTTTTCGTATTTTGTGTTTGGTTTTAAGATTTGTTTTCATTTTTGGCGTTGCTGCCTGGGGGAGAAGCGATTAGCAGCAACGCCTGTTTTGTATCAAGTGTGTGTGCGTGTGAGTGCTCCCTGTGGCAGCCTGTGACCCCCCACCTCGTCAGTCCCTGATCCTGGGCCAGCTCACCCTGGCCAGAGGGAGGCGCCACCCGCAGCTTGTGTGGGGAATTTGCAGTGCTTGCTCTTACCTGCCAGAGTGGGAGGGTGTGAGCGGACCACCGTGGGCTGTGGGTTGGAGTGTGTGCACTTACCTGTGGGGGGGGGTGGGGGGGGGGGGGTCTATCCTTCAGGAGGGAGGGGGCAAGGTTCCGCTGGGGCCTGCAGTGGGAAGAGCAGGCAAAAGGGGGTGACTCCAGGGTGTGCTGTCTTTAAAAATGAACTACATTTATGTAAGATTTTAAACCTAACCATTATACATTTTTGCTACCTACCTGGTCTTGTGTTGTGGTGGGCTGACTGTGGTCGGTGCAGTTGGGTGTCCAGGTCTGCTGACATAAGCAATGTTGAAGAGGTATAAAACAACAAAACATCTAATTCATACAATCTAGTAAATTTCTGCCCTCCCCTCCCATGTTCCACTGCTGTACTTAGCTGAAACACGTCCCCTTGGCTGTTCACGTCCCCTCTCTTTTGTTGAATGACTCCTTTGATTTCTGTTGAGTATCTTTCCCTCTCTGCCTACATTTGATTTGTTCCTATCAGCCTACATCTTCCATCTGGAAGGCTGGATGATTCCAATCACAATGCCTACTGTTTGGTTTTCTTTCTGCCTCTTCCCTTTTCTTATAAATGAAATCATTGCACAGAAAGGAAATCATTGAAAACTAAACTTGTGTGACCGCAGCTCTCAACGAATGGTGTTGCCCATTTCAGCCATCCAACCTGTTCCTGAGGATTTAGTGATCCATTTTTTAAATTCATGGATGCTAAAACAGGTGACCCATCATGAGGACATTTAGTCTTGCCCAACCTCCCAATGCCCACTGCCACTGGTATTTTGTTAATCTGTCAATGTCATTAACCTATAACCTTTATATTCCTCTAATCTTTTTCTACATTTATCAATTTACAACTAAAATTAAGCCAATAATTCTGGCCACACAATGGAATATTATTGTCTGTGCGCTTTAGTAACATGGTTGAATGCTCATGTCAAGACATGTGAAAGAAGAAGCATGCACTGTCACAATATATCCAAAAAATTTTCACACAAATTCACCTCAACTCATTCCCAAAGAACAAGAGTCTCAAGAGTGCTCTCTTACCTACATGGATCCTTTCATGTTGCTCCATACTTGTTGCTCTTTGGTGTCCTGGTCTTGTTTATTTTCATTTGGTTTTAAGAACCATATTTTGTTTCTTCTCCAGTAGATTTAAGTTAGTTCAGTGTTTACATCAGATGGGCAATCGTCATCATACAAATGAAATGATAATGAAAAAGAGTCCATGTTTACAAAATCGGACAAAAGCACACCATACCTTCTTTTTATTTCACAACGCTATGTTGTTTTTTTGTCGTGTTATCTTCTTGTCATGGCATATTAATTTGTCCAGCATGTCTCACAATGAATTAGAGGATGCAACTTCAATACAGATTGGGGTGCAGGATGAAAAAAAAAAAGATTAAAAAAAAAGTTTAAAAAGATTTAAAAAAAAAAAAGTATAAATAAGCAAATAACCAATGATGGCGCAATCCACAATTAAAAGCTACTACCCATACACCAGTCTGGTTATACTAAATGTGAGACGGCACAAAAGCACACAAGGAAATACAATTTAAAAATTAAAGTTACAGCTCTTCAGATGGCAGGTGTTTCAGTGTAAATACCATAGCCTGTTCTCTCACTGATACATCTGCAGACTGTAATAAATGGCCATTTAAATCAGAATTTAAAGGCAGTAAAGCAGTTATTACACATTTGCTTCTGCATCACCTTCTGCTGATCTTTTTCAAGCATTTAATTAATCATCTGTAAATTTCTGCCTCATTTCAGCCCTATTAACCTTTCAGAGCAGTCATGGCTTAATCAATTAATCTTTTGATTTTTTTCCCAAAGTGGAATAATTTTTTAACGAGCAGAAATATATATTGAGGACCGCAGTCTTTTTCATTGCTTTGTCTTTTATCACAAACTAAATAAGCAACTGTCCCTTGTTGTCCCTTGTTGTCTCAGACTGTTATCAGTCTGAGAAAGCAGTGCTGTGTCTTTCATCATCTTAGATTAAACACACTGAGCTGAAATCTAATCTAATATATCATTTATACTACAAGTGCAGGCCAAACCTGCTTGTGCTTGTTTTTAAAATATGTTTTTTGCTGGCCCTTTTGGCTTTTTCCTCTTAGGCTACAGAGAACATGCTCCCTTCTCCACTTACCTCACAATGTTTGATAGAAAAGGTCTAATAAAGATACATTTACACACTTTATAAAATTGAAAATGGAGAGCTCTCTGGTCTCTGAAAAGCATTAAGGCCTTCGTAATGGTTGTCCTGGAAACATGTTAACAAGTTCTGATTTTAGCGAAGTTTGTTTTCATCAACAAGAAATGGAAGTGAAAAGAACAGACCACACGAATATGCTCAGGTGTGGTTTCTGTAATTTGAGAGGTCTTCATCCGATGATGCTGTTTTCTAAATGTGTCTTTATTGTGGTCATTTCTGGTTAAAACCCACTCAGTTGGTCCCTCAGTCAGCAAGGTGCTTGCCTTGAGAGCAGACTTATGTCCTACAGCCTGGATTTGAAACTGTGTCATCCCTGCATATGTCTGGTGCCATCCCCCACACAAATTCAGATAATGTAGTAGAATAAGGTGTTTGACAATAATAAAAAAAATCCATAACATTCTAGCCCAATAAGTAGCATCTCTCAAAAATTCAACATTTTCCAATGGCAGATAGGATTGCCCTAAAACACCACTTGAAGAAGTTTTCTGTCTTCTTGTCTTTGGGTTTGTTTTTGTTTGTCTTTAACCCAACAATTGTGACACATCAGACTCATGACTCTCTGAAAGCACTAAGGAGAGAAAGCTAAGCAGTGAAGCAAGCAAAGGCGTTGTCTGTGCCAGTCTGCTTCCACTATCTTCACTGAAGTGTAGTAGTGTGAGGGAAGCAATTAGAATTTGTGGTCTCATGTAGGTGCATAGCTAGTAGGTCATACAGGTGTGATGTGTGAATAAGTAGTGAATTCAATTAGACCATGTGTTAAATAGGAAATAGGCTAGTTTTAATTTGTCAATAATAATGGAAAAATTATACTGTATGACCACGATTTTCATTTAGTTTTAGTTCGAACGCTGTTCCTGAAAGTGAGAAAAATGGCTTCCTTCACTGTCACCCAGTGACAAATTCAGAGAAATTCATGACACAGTCATGCCTGCGTACAATGCATCACCAGAAAACTGGCACAAGAAACATAAACATGGAAGGGCTTTGAAGTGTTTCCCCGCATTCACTTTTTTTCAGAACATCCGTCATTGCTTCTGCACACCAACCGTGGAGTTGTAAGAGGAAATAGGAATAAATTCCCCTGTACACCCATACCCTCAACCTTGTCTCTCAACAAGTAAACATCATCTGTTGTGTTGTCAAAAGGAAAGTGGAAAAAATATTTTTCAGAGACTGGGACATGAACTCTCCCATTTCTCCAAAAGAAAGTGTGGATTTGTTATATTTTTTTGTAGTGACTTATCTTAGAGAAATTTACAACACACATCTGCCAGCTATATTTGATTTCATAAAGTCCTACCTACTACAGGAGTGCACCCTTTGCCAAGACTGCCCACGGCCTCCGGCCCCAGTGAAATTTTTACCATCTAAGGTAAAGGGCCAGATCATTGTTTCATTGTCAAATGTAGAAGGTCCACAAAGGAGGCTGTGAGCAACACCACGGTGAGAGAGGCAGAGCGGAACAGGAGCAGATGTCTGACCTACGTATGCAGCTAACTGCACCTCAAGGTAATTTAAGGGAGCACAGCTGATTGTTTAACCAGTCCAGCGTGAACTTGGACCACAGGTCAGCATGCCCACTGGAAACCAACCTACAAGTTTTACATTGCATATTACATTACATAGGTTTTCTCACAAAAAGGCGTGTGTACCAGCGACTGAGGGTGCTTGTCTGTGAAGAGCCCTTTGTTAATACCCTATTGATCGAATCTTAAAAGTATTTTGTGGTATTGTATTGTACTATGCTGTGTTGCACTGCTTCAGCCATACCTCTCAGATAAAAAGGGGGGGAATATGAGTATCTCTTATCCTATCAGGTGGTGATCATAGGGGGTCAGGGGATGTCAAATGATACCTCCCCTGAAATTATCTCACTTACCACGTGTGTTTGACACCCAGAGCCATGGGGCTGGGAGCTTGATTTGATCCATCTGATGATCTCAAACCGCACAATAGCCGGCAGAGCCACTCTTCTCATCTCAGCCGCAACACTGTGTTTTGCTCTCTGTCACTCAGCCTTTGGTTCATTATGCACCTTTGTGTAAAGACACAATAGGAATATGAGTTTGTGACAAAGAAGATAAGGTGAACCTGTATTAATAATGGTTGGCTAATTAAGGCCGGTCTTACAGAACACTCTTCTCCACCGTTGTATTAACAAGAGTAGTGATTATTCCCTTTATCCTCCATATTACTTTCAATAGCACCCTCTTTTCTACCCTCTCGCTTTCTCACTCCTTATCTATTAACAGAGAGTCCTATTATAAACCACTCCATTAGCCTCTGGCTCTCAAAAGTAGACTCAATTTAATTTGATTTTTGAAACACAGTCTCTCCTATTGATTTCTTTGAATAGATTTTTTTCCTTATTCTAAGCTCAATGAGAAAATGAAATGAGGGACCATCCTGGATCTTGTTAGAGAAGGGCATGGTACTTACACTCCCTCGAATTGTCAGCTATTAAAATATGTTTCTATTCATGTTCCTAAAATATGCTCCTATTCACAAGCACCTAAGGGGCTGGCCTTTTCTCCAGTCAACTCAACGAGGGCAACAAGTCTCAGACAAAGTACAAATACACTTTCCACCAATACCCAGCACCATCTGGTCCTTGGAGGTTTCTCTGTTAAGTCCCATCTCTGGTTGAACAAGGCCTGCCTTGGCTTGCCTGATCCTTCTCTTCCCAGTGGGGCCTGTTTACTTGAGCCTTACCCGGAGCTTAAACTGGGTAATTATTCAGACTACACAGCTGGTGCCGAATCCCCCTTAACATCTTTGTGCCTGCTGGGTGGTTACTGTGTAAGAACAGTAGCTCCCGTAGCGTGACACAGGCTTTTGCTCATTATCATTATTATCATTACCTCTATTTATTTATAAAGACTCCCCCAATGGGACCCACCCCCCCTTTCCCTTTGAGAAGAATCATGGGAATGCTCATAACTGCAGGTAGAGATCATACATCTCCCAAGTATCCTCCTCATCCTTTCATCCCCTCTGCTTGTCCCAGTGACTCACCACTGCTCACGTCTGAAGGCAGATGTCCTCATTACTGCCTTATGCGCTGTGTTTGGACAGAGATATTAGTCCAACTCGCATGTAACATAGATCCGCCAACATAGCTGCAAAATGGTAGCAGTGTTTTGAAGCACATTTACAATTGTTAAAGAAAGAATCATACTTACCAGTCTTAGCTGGGGAATTTCCAACTACAGAAACAGTGCCCCTTTGGCCTTATATCCTTTACTGACTTACATGATATATTCAGTGATACAATCTACAATTTCATCACACATACAAAAAAAACCCCACAAAACACACAGCATACATGCACACATAACCCAGTGAAAGGGACTGCTGACTGTTCTGATAACCATGCTTTACCATTAGTAGTCCTGTGTGGATATAGGTGAATATATTATTCCCTCTATAGGTGACATGTTTTTACTCTTTTGGTGCAGATATTTGACTTTATCAGAATGTAAACAATACTTAATTTTGCAGTAGAAGGTGTTTGTTTTGCAAAGTGGAAATTCTGTTTAGATGGCTGTTAACTGTTCTGAGAACACAGACCTTATTTTGGAGGAATGTGCCAAATCAATTGAGGACAAACTGTAGTGTAAGCAAGCACTTAAGCCTGCAATTTCCCTCCAGAATATTACTTTTATCAAAGTGCCATTGCTTTGGCTGTGCTTGACCAAGAGGTGCAAAAAGAGTGGTTATAAGAGTATATTGTCACCACCAAGCCAAGCAAGAGATTTAATATGTGGGATGAATTTTATGGTAGATTCAGTCTTCATCTTAAATTAATTGGAATGTGCCTGTGAAATAAGAAAATTATCCTATGATCTTATCCTGTTGAATAAAATTATTCCCCACTTTCTCTCATTTTAAGTGGGGGAGGAATAAAAGACTGCTGTTCTATTGCTCAGAGTGATGATCATATTTCACTAGCACTATCCTACATGGGGTGCATTTATATGCATTGTCGCCATGGTGACCAGTGATTTCTATGGCGGCTTCCTGTTTCCAATTCTAAATTAGCCACCTCTGCTAGTTTGTTGCATCGGGGCACAAGTTACATTCTTGACGCATGTCCTTCCTCTAGCAAACTAAAAGGTATCCGGAGTCACAAGTTAATTCAAAAGATGGTTTATTACTCATGTATCCTGTTCAATTTGTTCACAACAATCCAGTTTGTTCACCTCTCACAGTCGCCAGTCCCATTTCCATTCAGTAGCAGACACAGCGCATCCCATTGAACACAAACTCGAATCGAGCCTTTGAGAAACTATCCAATTCTTTCGTTTGTTCCCTTTGCTCTGTGTTGCCAATTTGACTTTGTCCTTACTTGTTATGAGGTTGTTCGAGCAAACATACATGGTCATGAATAAGAATACGGACATGGTCGAAAAACTGTATGCTCACCCCATGCACAAACTTGTTAACTGCGCATTTTCTCCCTCCTTTTCCCTGTCTAATTAACACAAGAGGGGCATGACCTATAATATATTGAACCAATTATATCTAAGGCAACAACTGACTTGGCATACTCTACAAACCCATTTAAAGGTATATAACAGAAAAACTACCTTTCAGTTCTGTGCTTAACCCATACAGTAAGTGAATGATAAACTTTAGCTAAGGTTCAAAATGGCTCCTACAATTTCCAAAAGTTCTGTGGTGTGTCCTCTGAGGTATCAGTCCATGGGGTGAATACCTTGTTTTAAGTGAGGTGAGGTGAGAAATGTTGCTTGGGTTTGAAGCCACCTTATGTTCATGCACTGCTTAGGCCGAGATGATAAACAAGTCTAGACTGGAATTCTTTACTTGTGAGACGTCAGTGATTACTTTGACACCTGCAAATTAAAATCTCTCTCATATCCGTCACTGTATAAATAAGACCTAATACTTTTATACAGGTAAGTCGCCAAACACATGATTAGGATTGTATTTTCCCAAATAAATTTCAGGTCCAGATCATTTTTTTTTCCCATGAGAAATAAGTTTCTCCTGCTACTATCAACCACACTCCTCTGCCTTTGGGTGAATGCAAGACACACTCAATGTGTATTTACCTGGGGGCACACAGTTCTCCATGTAAACTGTATTGCAGGTTTCATGCTAAAAGTGTACTTAATAACTCAGTCTGAGAAAACATCTTTCATCAAAATGGACCACTTTTGTGTTACCGTCCACCTATTCCGTTTATTAAAATAAAACTTTTAATGCACTCAGTTTCCAAAGAATTCTGATACAAATAATTTTCCACCTTAGTTTTTCAGACAATGGAGCATGTTGAAAGACCCAACCTTTGCCCTCTCCTCCCTTTTTTCTCCAGATTGGAAACCTCTCTTAGCAGACTACCATTGTTGGTCTAATGAGGGGTTTGCATTTCTGTGATTGAGAAGGATAAGGCCCTCGGAGACCAGTTTATTCCACTCCTATTAAGCCTGGAATTCATTAAGCAAAGATAGGCACTCTCAATTAAAGTTCAAGAGCCCTCCTTGGAGACATGGAGGTGCTGCCCAATGCCAGGGCTTGTTGATGCTGCTCAGGAGGATCAGCTGAGACTGAAACATGATACTCAGATCTACATTCCACTGTGTACTCTATCCAACCAAAGATATACAAATCACCACAAATGCCCCAAACACCATTCTCTGGCACTTAAGCAGATTCACAGATTGATTCCTTTCATGTATTCCACAGAGACTTTTAAGCACACACACACACACACACAGATCTCACTACACAAGGGAGGTAAAGGATATACATATATATACCTCACATTCTCATAAGACACAGGATAAGGACACGAAACCCGGGCAGAGGTGAAACAGAAAAGAAACATACTTCATCCCGAAGAACACGACCCACAAAAAGCATGCGTTACTTTCCGATAAAGACATACAGCAAGAATAGCCTTGAAATTCTTTAGCTACATCCACAACACAGGGGCGTTTACGTGGGTGTGTGGCTCTTTGCTTGCAGATGTGTTTGTTCTTTTATTGTCTTCTGCCTCTTCGCAGGTATGTAAGCAGCAGATACACTGAGGCCACAGTGTGCTGCGTTACAGGTGCTGGTAATGCAGTGTTACCAGGGTGCTGAGTTCAGGTTGCCTAGCAGACAATGTGGTCTCTTTCGGCTGGGATGATGGATGGTTCTGGAATGGTTCTCTGAGAGGCTGTGTGTGACGGGATGTGGCAAGACATGGCAGGTGGCAGGAGCTGGCTTGACAGCAATTAAATGAGCAAATCTTTGATTAGACCGCTGAGACCGCAGTCATCAGCAACCCAGAATGGTTTGCCACTGTCCTCGGTCCCGTACTTCCTACTGTCACTGCTTCACTAGCTTCAGCCTGTCAAGCTAGACCACCTGGTTCCTCCTCCCACCCCCCTTTTCACCTCTCCTGCCTCACATACAAAAGTATAACAGGGGTGGCCTTTCAGAGATTTGTGTGTGGGCCATGAGGTGTGCTTGAGAGAAAAATAAACGTTAATTCTGCATTGGATTAATACTATGATTACAATTATTATTGAGTCTTGTGTTATTACACATGTTGTTATTGAGCCCCTAAAATCAAAACTGTGGAAAAAATCAACATGTAGGAAAACCGCAGTGTGTGTTTGTTTTTCAGTGTAATCACAGAGCATGAAAAAGAAAGCAACATGGCAGAAAAGTAAATCTGTAACTGAGACTTGAGAGATGTTCATACACAGTACCAAAGCTTCACAAAGGGCATGTCACAGCAGCCTTAAATCTTAATTATCCATTACATTATTTTGTAGCGCACTGTGACTTGTATTTTCGTGAACATGCATTCATTTTTTTTTTATTTACGTACAATAAATGAGGGCAAAAACCAGTTTCAAATCTACCTTTGGTGAGATCATCTTCCAAGTTTATTTTTACATGAAGAGTGAAAGCTATTTTAACTCTGGATGTGTTAAGACCAAACACATGCCTTTGTGTTTTAAGATTGTATTTCAAAAATTCTCTCAGCATAACTGTGGTTTTTTAAGTCGTCAGACAAACACAATGAGAATGTCATGTTTACAGGAAACTTTCTCTGTGTTGGTTTTCAAGTAGCTCTGAACAGTAATTAACTGCATTTTCACAGCAGCAAACTCTTGGAACTCCCATGACCCCCTTGCTGTGGAACACTGGAGTTCCCCTTTCATGGGATTTTGTAACCGTGACAATCCAGCACTGCACCTTACCACTGTCAGGTGACAGTTCCTGCGCAGTTACTGGTAGTCTTTATGAATAATTGAACAATATTCTTAGAGTTAATTGCAGTCAACAATGTATAAAATAAAACTAAATACTAAATGGTTTTGAGACCAGCCACGTTTCAGCCTCCTAGAGGAGACTTCCCCATTAAAATTATAACTATTGTACCAGGCTGTGAAATAAAGACATCACACAGAACAAAAAAAGGATCTCTTGATGATGCAGCACAAGTATGAAAAACAAATCATAGTTTCCAAATGATCTTTTTTAAGAAAAAAATATGCATGCTTGTTCCCAAAACATTTAAAGCTGGCAGACACAATAAATTCAAATACATGAACTTCATGTCTTCAATAACATTCAACAACATTGTGACGGTGTGCTGTCACTACGGTTGAGTATGCGCTCTGACTGCCATACCAACGAGCCTGGCTCTTTGGCGTTGCGGTCAAGCTGTAGGTTTGTCACAAACATTAATAATTAAACTGAACACTATGAACCAAAACCTAATCATTTAGATCATGTAGGTTTCTGCAAAATAGATATAAGTCTTTGTCTTATAATAAAAATGTATTAATATTTTAAGGAAAAATCAACCTGCATTATACACTGATTAGCTCAATCAAATTCCAGCCTCTCTTCATCTGTCAGCAAGCATCAGAAAAAAAGAACTAAGATTTCCAAGTGTGTCATTTCCTTTGAAAGAATTATGCTCGATTGTTATGGTGGGTTTCCTTGTACTTATCTTAAATCAATTTCCTTTTGTCTACAGTAGGTTACAGTGACAATGGGACAGGACAGACATTCCTTCAGCAAGTGCAGAGTCTACTTTGTTTTTTTTCTGAGCTGTACAATTAAATATTGTGTTGGCTTCTCTGAGGAATATTATTCTGTGTATCATTCTGTCATTTTGACATCTTTTAAAGTGGCATCATGATACATGCATGCACGCATGCACACACACACACACACACACACAAAAAGAGGAGGGAAAAAGCTCCAAAACAACACATTTGCTCTTGCAGTAATTTATACAGTAGTTGAGAATTATACAAGGAGAGTGGGGTATTCTTTGTCTTATAGTCATTGTAATGTTGAACAAATGAGCCTGTTAAAAAATCTGAAACGTTTCCATGAGACTACTGTATATAAAAGTAATCTGAGAGATTGTAAGAAATTTATTCTCCACACTAAGCTGATGTTCAGAAAAAAAACAAGGCTTTCTTTAAAGATTTGTGAAAGACTCTTTTAGTTGTCAGTTCTTTCATCTACAGGTGTTTATGCACTGTTTTCATGTTTTTGAGATAAATCAATTCATCTTTATTTCGCATTTATTCCACAAGATTCTTTTCAAGAATCTGAAAGCAAACTGCTGCAGTTGGTGGTGCTTTTGCTGTGTGTGTGTGTGTGTGTGTGTGTGTGTGTGTGTGTGTGTGTGTGTGTGTGTGTCTGTCTGTCTGTGTGTCTGTGTGTGTGTGTTTCCCTCCTCCTCTTTTGCAAGAACAATCAACACAACAACCCCAGACTGGAAGTGCATGCCTCTGCACATGGTTGCACAAATTAGGCTGACTCTGGTAGCCTGGCTCCTTAATTCCCTGGCGCGATGCCTTGGCCAGTCTCCGGCATTATGACCAGGCCATCGCCTACTGCGCAACCCGTACTGGCGCACTGGGGCTTATTGACTCAGTGCGCTTTCCATTAGGCCTGATCCGATGACTGAGGCACAGGTCAGTTTAAAGCACACACCTGAGGCCAGCAAAGGAGCATTTTCCCCCTCCACCGTGATTAGGAAGTCAGGAGATACGGGAGGTGAAGCAGAGGGGGGAGGACATCAATAACATTCAACAGACTTTACCTAAGAGAAGATAATGAGGGAACATCAACCGGCATCAGCTATACTGGCCTGACCTGGTTCTCTGAGTGCTGATTAGGGTCCTATGTACATCATTTCGACATACTTAATGGTTTAACAGGGTCAGATGAAGCCTGCTGTGCAGTTTACATGGAGCAGCGGTACGCGTTCACTCTTGCGGTGTGATGCTCAGACCAATGGCAACAGCGTTGAAGGAAAGCATATAAATCATGCAACATGAGAACGTGATAGTTTTGAAACGTATGTTAGATATAAAATTAGACAGACATCTAGGCAATTTAACAAACTTAAAAATACAACAATGAATTTTTTTTTTCTGTGCAAATTAACACAGTAATCAAAGTTGCATTCAAATTTACACAAGGTCCCCTAATGCTTTACCACCAGCCTGGGCTGCCATGGGAACACTGCAGCTGCTGAAAAACATTTGCCAATTAGACTGGTGGTTCCTCATGTGATTCCCATGGCTGATAGCACCTCCCACACCCCCAGCAGCACAGCTCCCCCCCAGGACCACAGTGTCAGCCCGCTGCCTGGAGGGAAAACCCAGGGGAAGCAGACAACCTGCTGTTTCACAGGGCCTGTATGGAAAGTTAACTCTGCTAGATTAAATTCAGTGTGTTCGAAATAAAGTCTGAGGTCTTCATCGGGTACATTTAAATTGTGAATCGACTATGATGGGGAGGATAATAAACCTTAAATCTAATTTTAATCAAAACCAACCATTCACATGTACTGCATTGTATATTTTCTCAGTAGATGGTATGATCCAGGTCATCTTAAAGAGCTAAAGTGTCACATATTGTCTGTATACACCAATGAGAATTTACCAAGGCAATTCAGGAAAACAAACCCGTTTGAGGATACAGCTGTAGTGACCTAACCCCCCCCATCACCCCCCCTGCCGCAAGGAAAGCAAACCTATAACCTTCATAACCTTCTAGTTTCAAATTCTTCAACCACAACAAAACTGCTGACAAATGGCACAGAATGTAGGCTCTTCTTGACGTATCACCTCTTCAAAAAACACCACATGAAGACCACCAGGGATATATGACTGCATATTACCAAACGCACTAAATGCTAACTATATCTGTGAGCCTGTCTGCCTCTTTTTATCCTACTTTTTATCACGGCAAAAGCATACAGTCACAGTCCTTTGTTGAGGAACTCCTCCAGCTTTTCTGCCGTTTGGATCAAAACATTAACTTCACCTTCAAGGCAACAACAGGCCTATACCCACTCTCCTCCCTCATCTTGCCCTAATCAGTCAAATCTGATGCACTTGAAACTTTCTGAGACTCACAGTATCTAGTGCCTATGTACCACAACCCCTTGATTTTGTCACCTTTCCAATCCTACAAGCCACTGTGCTGCTCAGAAAAACCTCATGACACAAGCAGAGGATAATGGCTGGGTTGTTACTGTCCATTTACCAATGAAACAGACCAGACAGACTTGGCTAGAACAGGAAAAATGAGCATAGCATTCCCAAATCCATGTATCAGTGGCAAGGTTAGTGTGAAATAGCAATCATCTGTGCTTGTTTGATTCCCCTCAGGGCACTCATTGTGCAGTAAATGCTTCTAGCCTGTCCGTTTCCAAACAACATTACACAGTGATAACACATATATTGTGTAGCACGTGGACTACCACCAGACTTCCTTTTCTATCAACCAATCAGAAAGCACAGATAAACTGAGGGAGCTCTCATCCCTGGAAACAACAACGAATTAAGGAGTTTATTGTCAATTGCCTTCCTGCTGCTAAATGGCTTTTTCTACACTTGGATGATCAATTTTAGAAAGATTAATTGAGTGTGAAACAGACAGCATCTGGTAATCTGTTTATTAGGTGAGAGAAAGAGAGTGATAGGAAAGGAGGGGATGGGGGCTGGCAGTGAGGGCGGGAGAAGCATGCCAGCTGTCATTAGAAATCATTTCTTTTTCTTTAACGCTTTACAAATGAAATATACCTCAGTCCCTTTGATGCTGAGCCACGAAAAGGCTTATGACCAGACTGTAGAGAGTTAAAAGGATCCAGCATATTTTTTTTTCTCCAAATAAAATACAAAATGTGTTGATTTTCCAGTGTGGAGGTGTGGACTTTGACCTGTGATTCATTTTTTCTGTCTGTCTCTCTGTCTAAATGTCTAGGAATGGAAGGTTATCAGCACAACAGGGAATCTTTCCAATGAGGAAGTGTGCATTGACCTTTTAAGCTCTTATATTTATCATACTTAGATAAAAAAAGAAGATATTTGCAAGAAAACAGGTATTCACTGCAAGCATATTCTTGGAAACATGATAAAGGACCACAAATGATCAACATGTTTAACATTGCCAGTTTAACATGTTTGAAAAGTTTGGAAATGTGTTTGCGGTGAATTAATGAGTATATATGTAATTTTTCTTGCAAATATAAAAGACACTTTTACTTTTTTGTGATATACACATTTGCCTGTTTTGAGCACCCTACACAGGTCCCCCTTTCATATTAAGATAAAACAGCACTGCGCCCTTTTATTTGCAAGGGGAACCATGTGACTTTCTGGAGCAAAGAGCATTAGCAGGGCCCTTATGCTTAAAATAAACAGCCACAGTGCAGAGGTTGACCGAATTACATCAAGGTGCCCATAACCTGCAATTGCCTCCACATCCTAAATCACCAGGGTAACACCACACACAACCTCTCATTAAGAGCAGACTTTAGCCCCGTTAGACTGCCAGCACCACATCTCAGAGTTACGTCATTATTGATAGCTGGCTATCACCAAGGCATGCTCTGATACTACTGTCTGGCACTGGCCTGGGCCCTCTGCTTGAACAACTAATCTCATTTTCCCAGCATTGAACCAGACAGTAATTTGATTTGTCAGCCAGTCAAATCAAAGTATTTCTCAAATCAAAGAGTTTTTTGGAATTGTTCTGTGGGTGATAGTCCACCTCCAGTGTGGTACTGCGCTTTTCCATGACATGAAATGACACTATTGTCATTATAATGCACACCTGGATGAAATCAGAAAGGACACCACATTTAATGTGTCAGGAATAAGATAACAGACATCACAAACGCATAATTTTTCCTGTGCAGCAGGATGCAGGGAAATGCGATGAAAAATAAAAGTTGGTTTTGACGTTGTTTGTGGTGAGGAAAGTTGAGACTACCTAATGCACTTTTGGTATGTTGGAGCACAAGAAGAAGAGCCAGCCTGGAGTCCAGGCTTGAGGATCACTGGCACTCAGATTGTAGTTCATGAAATGCTTGCAATCTGAGTCACAAAGTCTTAAGGAAAAGGCAATTTCTTTTTTAATCTCTACCTTTTGTTTGATAATGGGCTAGCTGCCTAAGAGTTGTGTGGATGACATCAATTTGCAACTACTTCACTGTAGTGCATTGTGGGACTTGTAGTATGAAAAATAGCTGGTGGCTATGTGTAAATTTTGCTTTGCTATGTGGGGATTAAATTAGAGCTTTGCTCCTGAAGATGCAGGTGGCTGAAGGTACCTGTGCATTCTTCAACATACTATGTATGTATGATTCACTCTCTGCCTTTTTTGGTTGTGAGTTTTTTCATGTTTTTCATGTTTTAAGGATGTATTGGTATATACAAGTGGGTTATGCACCACCATATACTACCATTGCCATGTTGAGAATACATATTTTGGAATAGGCTGTTACATATGGGAAAGGTACTGAAAATGCATGAGTAACCACAATGAATGCAACCATATAAACATATTTGCCTGTATTGACCATTACATGAAAAAAATAAAAATAAAAACAATAACAAAGAAACACAAGCAAATGTGAAAATCTGCTTGTCTTCATTTATGATGGTTTTCAGATGTTATTCACATGTATTTGGATCACACTGAACTTCCAAATAGTTGTATTATACTGTATATCTTCCAAAAATTATCATATTATAAAGATACAAAATTGTTCTTCAGAACCCACATGAAAACTTTTAACGATAAAAATCTAACGATTTCAGCTTGATTGAATGAAAAAAACTGTGGAATTGTACACTGTAATTACAAAAATGCAGATGTTCTTAGCTTGGCATTTCCTCCAGTATAAGCGCTCCACTGGTGCAGCTCAGCATCTGATGTCTGTCTGCTTATTTCACAATGTGTTTACCAAAGCTTTTTTTAAGATTTTCTCAGTGGCTAAAGCAGAGCAGTAAACGCATGGGCTGATTGGCTGTCCCTACTGAATGCACTTTTGCTAAGATGCTCTGGACAGAGCCAAATGAATCAATGTGAATGTAATATATTTCACACAGTATATTTCTCTGTCTCTTCTTGGCTTTGAGGCCACCGCTTCTGTCCAGCTTCTCTCACGCTTCTCTGTGTTCCCATTGCACCACTTGAGGCTTTACCCACTTTCTTCTCACAATTATAAATTGCGTATATCATATTTAAACTCCGCCTTGACATATGTCCTTTGAAGGACTAGCAAGGCTGAGTAAAATAAGTGGATCCTAGCAGAGATTAAAACGTGTGAGGTCTGATATAATACTGCATTTTATAGCGTAAAAGTTTCCAGCACGTCATGAATCTAGACTGTAGTGAAAAAAATCCACAACAAGAAAGAGAATTATTGAAATACCAAATGAAGATTCAGGAGAATTTTTAGACAATCCATATGCCATTGACAAACTCGTCCCATTCTCAAGTATAAAAACCCCTCTCACTTTTTCCTTTTTGTGTCAGATGTTCCCTCCTCATCTCCTCAACACCCCTATACACACATCAACAGAATGGCATATTATTGTATGAAAAAATCATGTCTGCTTAAATGGTGTTAGAGCAGTATACATTTTGCCATGCAAGTATGCAGAATTCTGTTTCTGAAAATGCACAGCACATTGAAAATAGGAAAGTAGGCTGAAAATATATGTTTGTGGAAAATAAAAGTGAGCAAGGTACATTACCATGGATGTAATTAATGTAAGGACACAAATCTATTACACAGTACATTTGGTTGTCGGACACTTTTATTTCAGTTTTTTCCATGGGTTGATGTGACTGTTGATGGCAGAAAAATACAGGATCCCCTTCTTCATAAGGCAAAACTTTTTTTGCCGCTGCTGAAGTGCTTATTCTGCTTTTCATATTGTAGCATTTTTTTTGTGTGTATGTGTGTGCTGATTGAAACAAAACAAAAATGAATCCCAAACAAAACAGAAAAACAAAAAAAGGAAGGAAGCCGATTGAGAGCACAGGCACACGCATGGACGTATTGTTTTGTTCAGTTCATTTTAGTATTAGTTGTCCTTTTCAGCACCCCGTGACTGTGGATCCCTGACAGTTGAGCAGATGTAGAGAATGTTAGGTGAGGGGTTGGGTTACCGGCGTGTGTACCTGAGCAACAGAAAACAACCACAGGAGCACTTTCACAGCTGGGTATGTATGAATCAGCGGTGGAAAATAAGTGTTCATTAATAACTGCATCACTGTTTGAATGGCGTAGCGGCAACAAACACTTCCCCCTTTAGGTGTCATTTATAGAGAACACAAAATAAGGCCATCATTAAAACCTAACTGAATGGGATGTTGCCTGTACTGACAGAGAGGTATACACCAGGGATCAGTCCCACATGCTGCTGACCAGCTATCAGATAAAGTTTTCTAAAACCTAAATTAAATAAAACAACTTTCAGCAACGTTATCAACACATATTTCAGTATAAATTCTGTCTTCTTCTCCTAATACTTGTGAAGCAAAGGGCCATGTTAGTATTTCATAACTCGACCGAGGGTGGACAGCTCCGGTCCTCAGAGTCATCATGGTCTGCTGCTTTTCATTGTGTCTCATGGAGAGGAGTCACAAGACAAGTGGCATGGCACCACCCACCGTACCCACCGTGCAAACCTCGCTTTTCCCTGATCGCATGGCATGTTTAATCATCATACCCCAACAAGGCATCAGCCCATTTCAAGCTCAGAATACTTCCTGTTTCTTCTGAGCTGTTCCTTTTTTAAGTGTTTGAAAATACATTTAATAATCAATAAATGGCAGTTGAGAACGGAGTATGTTGAGTAGAGGCAGAAAAGGAAAGCATTATGGTTATTGAATGAAGGAATACAGACCATTATGTGAATGCTGGAATGTCACAGTGCTTATTTCTCTCTAGGACTGTGCAGTGAATGTCCCTACCCCTCCCTAGCATGCAGGTAAATACGGATGCATATTGGAAGCACAATATAACTGGTGGACCTAAGTTCACCAGGACTTGAAAGGAAATATAATGTATAGAGTCAGGTTTGTAAAATTTTGGAGGGAGACTTTGAAGAACAGTTCTGTCCTTTCAATACATCCCAACACTAGAGAAAAAAAATCCCAAAGCTATAACTCATAGGCTTATCATTTTAGGACCAGGTGAATTTACAATATTAATGAACCATTAACCATTCAGGATATACAAGTACATTTAAAAAGCAGGTACTCCCTATAAATTAATTTGGGACTAACTCTTAGCAGGTAGTTGCATGCTTGATTTACAGTAAAAACATTAAACTTGGTTTTTAGGATACCTTAGGATACAATTGATAAGAAACATGAAGGCAATAATAATTTAGCAGTGTTACTTTAATGGTTTCAAAGCATTTCTTGTTTTATTTCAGTTTGAAAACATGTGGAACATCTAAGTTATGAAAACTACAGAACAACGTTGATTGCCCTTCTGCTTCACAATTAACACTCAGAGATAAATCTGAGTGATGGACAAGTGATAGATTGACCTCTGGCCTGGGGTCATAGTTATTTGTAAAGCCGTTGTATAACACAGATACTAGGATATGCTTAAACCCTATGAACCAGCCTTTGACACCACAGGGCAAGTGGTGGGGATACTACAAATCTGTTGAATCTCAACATTTGCAGTGGAGCTCTAGTGTGTTTCTCTCATTTTGTTGCATTGTTAAATCAGACCACAAGGATCCCACATTACTTGCTGACAAGACTTCAGGGTGCACATAATACTGCAACACAACATCACAGCCACAATGTTAAGGGTTAATGACTGATTTCAGCATATCTGGTTCCCAGCATCCACTGAGACCTGTCAGGGAATCATGTTACACCACACACACACACACACACACACACACACACACATACACACACACACACTCCACCACCTCCACCACACATATTTGATAAACAGCATCTCACCTGGTGCACCTGTGAACTGTCATCACCTCCCACAAAATGCCAGGCCTGACCAGTGATCTAATCAGTGAAGCCAGCCCCAGCTTCAAAATGCAGAGCACAGGTAAACATGAGCAAGGGATTTCTGTGTTCATCAAAACTGAAACCCAGACAACACTAATCAGGGAGTCCATTCAAAACTGGGTCCATAAATCATGCAATGGAATAATTGACAACAGGTAATGATAACACAGAGACATATTGTCATGACCAGCCAGTTGGCGACTGGTTATTGCCATCTACACTGTCTGCCCGCGTTCACCAAGACATTGATTAAATCACCAATTAAGTCTCTTGATAAACTTTATCAAGGTTGTTAGCACTAAGTATGAGTCTCCCTGACTGCCAGTGAATAAATGCCTTTTTGAGGCAGGCCAAGTTCTAAAAGGAGGTAAACACATGTGCTTAAAAGTGAGCAATGTAGGTCAAGAGCTTGGAGCAGTGTCACGAGAGCTACAGTATACGTACACACAAATACTTTATTTATCTGTGTTGGCTTTCCACAAACCAAAGATATCCACTCTGCATGTCAGAAAGACTATTTACAGTCTATGGTCGGCTTGCAATGTACATTTCTCAGTGTCTACATGCACACATTTGGAGGAAAAATAACCCAACAATAAAAAAATACCTGTGTATATAAAATATTTTCAACATATATTTGCAAGAATAAATATATTATATGATATATTTATATATATGTATGTATGTATATATATATTTGATTTTTGTTTTTCACCACTTACCATCATAATGGTCAGAGATTGTGTGGGCAATCCATTCTATTTTCTGGGGCTATCTCTTTAAGTCTGAGTTACATCAGCTCAAATGAGGCAACAACAGCATAAAAGAATGGTGTGAATCAAAACATCCTTGCTTTTCCTGCCACGAGACTTCTAATATATTCCTCTTCCTTATGCTGACATTATATAAACATTTTGATCTCCATGTCAGTCTCAGAAAACCGCAGACCAAACATGGTCGGGGTGGGGGGGGGGTGAATATTTAATGCACATCCTGAAAATGATGGCAGGCAAGCCGCAACTAGGCCGAAAGGGAAGCTTTAGATACACTTGTGCACTTGTGACAGGAGGGAAGGAGAGCACAAGAACTTGTTTGCTTTCCTTTCCTTTCCTTGACAACACAACTCACCGACAGACACTGACACACACACACACACATAGATGCACCCTCACCCACACACACACGCACGCACACACACACACGTGCACACACACACACACACAAACACAATCTTTTTTTCTCCTTCTCTCTCAATCTCTCTTTCTCTGCCAGAGCATGCTGGTATTTCTCAATCAACTTCCCATTTCTTTGATTTCCTTCATCATTCTGTCTCTAAGAATCTACTTTCCCATCTTCTCTTTTTGTGCTGATTCTTTTTCATTTATTTTGCTCTATTTTTTGGTCTGATTCATTATGAACACAAATGAATGCATTCATTTATTCTGCCCGCTGAAACATCTTATCCAAATGATTCTAAATTCACAAACCTAATTTCATCTATTTCTTTCTTTTTCAGCACTGATATTGGCCTTTTCAATGTGAATTCTAAGCTGGAACATGGAGATAATGATGGATATATGTATATCCAAGCAATCCTGTCAGAGAATACCTCTACAATCACTACTATCAGTTTTTAACACTTGGTTTTAAACCCATGGTTAAAAGCAGCCCATAGCTGCTTCAGTCCAAAAGGAGGATAAAGTGTTTCTAGCTTGCCCCACATTCCCACATAGCACCTCAGCCTAAACTGTGGGATGAGATGCAGGATGTAGTTTTCCAGGTAGCAAAGTATGGCTGCAGTGCCCCACAGAACACTGTTAGTTTAGTGAGTTTGTTAGTTTAGAGTTTAGTGATTCAAGTACTCTTACTATAGTCTTCGTCAATTTCTGGTACGAAGTAAATGTGCATCACCATAGACTGTGAGCTTGGTGCAAATGAGCTTTTAACAAGGAACACCAAAAACACTGCGATGCAAGTTTGTGACCACATTGTCCACAGGAGCCCAGCTGCTGAGACGGAAAAAAAAAATTAAAAGATGCACAGACACACAGCAATGCCTTGGGTAGCTGTAAATACTAAAATGATAAAAAAAAAAAACAGTCAAAACAGATACGTGATGGGACCGCTTCAGATGAAACCGATCTTCAACTTGACTTTGACCCTTTGAGGGATCTTTTCAATAATAATTTGCCTTTTCTGGATAACAGAGGAGCCTGTAAACCCACTAATCTTCATATGACATCAGCATGTCTGTGACAAAGTCTGGCGGTTGGGTTTCACTATTCAGTCCACTTTAAACTAATTAAATCCCTGAGATTATTTTGAAGTTCCCTTCTAAAGCAGCTGGAAGGTAGTAAGTTAAAAACCTAAGATTGCTGAGAGACTGCTACCTCACTCTAGAGCAGTGCACTCATCTGAACTGCTGAAATGAAAAACCATCTGTAAATAGGTTCACAAATGGAATACATTAAAGCCACAGAAGGGTTATGGCCAGAGAAACACATGTACTCCACCTGGTACACATGAGAGGAGAAGTAAAGACACTCACACAATGTGTGTCAGTGAAGTATGAACTCCAGCTTTTTTTCTTTCTTATCAATGGTGGCTGAAGAGTCAGCTGAGGACACCAATCATATCCGCTGTCTGGTGGTTCCCCTCCACTTACACAACAATGCTGGCAACATCTGCTTCTTTCTTTCAGTTTTTTTCTTTCTTCTTGTTGATGAATTTGTCATGTTCGTCTGCTTTAAGCTCAGCATGTTCGAAGCAATGCTCTGCGTTATTGAGCCTCTTAACCAGTTCCACATGGCTCTGTGGGACCAAAAAAAAAAAAACCCAGTAAATTTCAATCACCTCATGGCTCTCTGCCAGGAGAAGAGCTCAGCTATTTCTTCCACTCTTTCTATAAAGAGGCTGTTCTGTAAACTACAGTGCATTTAGCTGTGTGACTGCCAAGGAGAGGTGTCTGTCTGAGCTTCTCTCCTTAGATGATCCAGAAACCTGACCTGCATGCACCATAATTTGAAAACATAATCAAGCAGTGTTCTAGCCTGAAATCAAGACTGATCAGATTTCTGTTGGGATTGATTACTGACCTGCAATCTGGAGGAGGGGTCTGGCATATCTGTTATTGGAACATTACATCTTTGAATTATTGGAAGTTATTGGAACATGTGGACTTCCAACACTGCGGATATGATTTCTGCAGTTTTTTTTTTTTGATCATTCTCCATTTAACAGGCATTGATACTGCCCTGAAATATCAGAGGGAATGCTAGTGTTCCAGGTGCTTCTTTTTAAGCAAATAGTTCACAAATTCTAAAGCCTCACAAATTTTGGAACATAAACTTTTTTCAAGATGTTTTGGCACAAATAAAAATAATTAAATTCCTGATATTACTCTGTATAAGTACAAGGTTCATGCTAACTCTTGCCACTGAAGTTACAGAATAAATAGTCTGTAGGGGCATTTTGTCTAGGTAGGATTTAGAAGGAAGTGTTTACAGGGTACATCGTATTTTTGATACACAAGACAGAAACCAAGTGTAAGTCTGGACAAGTATAATTTTACATTTTGATTTCCAAAATTCATACGCACCTCTCTATCACAGGATAAGCTGATTTAAGTACAGATTCTGCCATCTCTGAAACACTGTTCCAGCACTCCCCAGCCTTTCTCTCTCTCTTTCCGCTCTCTTTATGCTTAACTTTATGCTCTTCCCCTTTGAGGTTTCACTGCATGCTGTGTAATCAGGCCCTTGGGGTGAGCATGGTGACCCTCACACCCATGGGTGTGCCTTCACAGCCAACCAAGCCGAATCTCCTGCCGCTCACCTCGGGGTGCCTGTAGCCATGGAGGTGTAGCTCCCTGCAGCTCCTTGGCTTTGCGTGTTTCCCCTGCGCCGCTATGGCTAACGTGACACAGAGCCCCGGAGACACATCTGCCCACTGACTCACTTATCCTCATCCCCCCTGAATAAACAGATTGTAAGTGGCTGTTATGCATGTCCTGATCCTATAATCAAGCTGGGGTTTATGACATACACTATACATCCATTTAGTTAAATTAAAAAAGGATAACATTATGCTGTAAAATTGCAAGGATGTGATGAGAAAAGAAAGTTTTGTCCAATGAATGATGTGCTACCCTGTATATTAACTTAATCCCATTAGCAAAAACGCCTGTATTTGTGTAGTTTTCATTTGAGCTGATAATGACACAGCAACCATGAATAATGTTGAGGATCTGATTGTTTCGTTTCAGTGATAGAGGAAAGCATTAACCTACCCCAGTGACGTGGGATAGGGGGGCAGGAGAAAAAAGGCAAAGGAAGCGCTCCAGATCCACTGACCCTCTAGGTGAACTCGTCTCCCAGGCTCGGCGTCCTCGCTTGACCCCAGCCTGCTTGCCTCGCTCCAGGGGGAACATACGGATTGCATATGTACTTGGCAACAACTCACACCCAGCGAGCCACATTCCTGCGCAGCCTGCATGTGGAGGCCCTTAATAGGGATACATACCCTCCACGCTCCCTCTCTCAGCCAGCAATCTCTTTCGACTGCCAGGCTGTGCTGCGCCAAAAGGAAAAATTAAAAACATTCATATTCTCTTTCTTACTCTCTCTCTCTCTCTCTCTCTCTCTCTCTGGCCTAAGTATACTGCACATAAAAATGTGGATCTTAAGTTTGGAGGAGATTTCTCACCTTTGACTTTACAGTTCTACAATTATCCAATGAACTCCTCGGCTTGATATGCTTGATTTACAGCCTTTCACAGAAAACATCACATTCTTCAACTCGGCTTCCCATTCACTCGATATTAATGAAGCTCAACTGGAGGAGGAGATCAGAAATCAGCTGAAAACCCTGGGAGGAGACAGCCATAATACAAACAAAAGTGCTGACTGTACATATGCTTGCCTGGGCTATGCTACTACATACCAAAGTAGACCCCAGACGTTCTTTATATTGAACATTTCCGCACCATCTGGCCAACAACTGCTGAAGATATCAGCAGAGACACTGGGTTCAGCAGAGACTCTGGGAGCCCATGAATAGAACAAATGGGCTGGGAAAGCAGCTGCGATGAAACAAGAAGAAAGCGTTAACATTGAAAAGTTAACTTATTATTATGCTAGAGGCCATCAATCCAATCAGAGTGATTCCTTTTTAATCAAGATTCCTCAGGAGAACCCATCTCAAAGAACAGTGTGATTATACCAGCATCATATTTCAAGCCAAGCTAGAGTGATAGTATGGAAGGAATGGTTTCTGTGAGTGAGGACACAGGTTAGCAGGGGCGGAGGGTGCGGCCTCCCATGGGAAACATGGGTAGGGGGGGGAGATCACATGCCAGGCCAAGCTAATTTCCCCTCATTTTCCCGATGCCATCTTTCGCAGAGATAATTCCACCTCTTTGAGCCGGCCACTGACAGAGCTTAAGATTTTTCTCCTGAAATAAACATGCCCTCAAGGCTGAAATCAGGGAAAAAAAGGGGCTCTTTGCTAGTTTATTTACCAGGAGCGTAACCACAATTCCTGTTGCTAATCTCACTTCTCAGCGGAAACAGGCAGCCCTCTTTCCCGTCCCTCCTGCTCCACACGCATTCATCTGTTTGCCTTGCTCTAACTTTGGCCTGGACTTGTCAGTCGTCCAGGAGTAGTGGGGTTGAGAGTCCCCCTGTGATGGAATTTATGCCGTTTGTGAGGCCACTTTGTGATTCCAGGCCACCACACAACCCCAGCTAGTCATTACTCTGCACATAGAGGTGGGAGCATGGGACAGCGTGTGCCGATAATACTGCGGTGATTTTGGTGGCCTCTCAGTTCCATTGCTTTGCATGTGGAGTGAAACTCTACATCCCTTCTCCTTCGGAACCATGCAGAACCCACCTTCAGTGGCTCAGTGAACACGTTCCTGTAGCCGCTGAATCACAGGGTCAGACTGAAATGCAAGGTCAGGGACTTTCTCAGATAGTGTTAGAGATGGTGTGTGCAAGTGAGACAGGGAGATCAAAATGCCAGACTGACACTAGCTATGTAAGTGAGACGACAGCAGACCACAGTGCGGTTACAAGCTGATCTACTAAGACTAGTTATGTAGAGCAGGTAGTTATGCAGTCACTCTAAAGAAACATCCTACTCACAGAGTTCACAGCACTCATATTAAAATAGCCCAAGACTGCCAGCCTGTTAGCTGGTCAAAGTCATGCAGACAACCTGTGTCAAATGAGGATTATTAGAGAAATGCATTACAATGCTGACATATGAAATGTAAGAATCCACAAATGTATACAAATAAATTAGTTTGATAATACAAAACGCACAGCTCTACAAATACAGATTGCATGACACTCAGAGGCACACCAGTGGAAATTATCTTTACATGCAGCCGAAGTACAGGCCTAGCGATACTGTGCATTCAGAAAATTGGTAACATGGAACTCGACAGACAGAGCATTTTCATTTTCATTGTTTTACACAAATTACAGTGACCTAAAACTTATTTTGACAGTGTCATTCAGTAATTATTATTGTTGCATTTCAAAGTTAAGTGATTATCCAGAATAGTTTAATGAGGCTCAAAGCACCACATACACCAGTAAAATATTTTTCATTTATTTATTTTTCATTTCAGCTTTTTTTAAATTGATTAAATTGAATTGATTTTTTTTTTTTTAGGGCTATGCTTTTTTCCATGTTATGTGCCAAAAACACATATTTTGAAGTAACACATAATGTTTTAATGCTATATCTATGTATATCAATTATCTATGTACATCAATCATATTAAGTTATGATCTATAATGTGAAATAAGTAAAACATTATGGATGGGACAGCAACATTAGATGTCCACATTGAATATTTATTATTTGTTATTAATGGTGTTCAGCTTTATACAGAACAGCCATACATTGAATTCAAAATTGAGTATTAGTGCCTAGTTTTCAAAGGTTGTACAATTTCCATGCAGCTTTGAAGGGTAAGGCATAATATGGGTATAGTACAGTTAATGGAAACTGAACTGAATGAACCTGCTATGCTACCCCTCACACACAGTTTTGGCACATTATTTCCAGATATACTTATGCATATAAAAGATGCATTTGTATCAAGCAGAAAGGTGCACATCATCACGATCCCTACAAAACAGTTCTCAGCTGCAAATTAGGTAGTTGGTTAGTAAATGCTACATATGTTTTTGCATGTTCACTGATAGTGAACATGTAATTCTTTAGTAAATCGGGGCCAAAGACAAAGAACATATTTTACCCCACACTGGAAATTAAACAAGAGACACAAATCTTATGTGAAATAAAGAGACAGACACCACTTTTTTGTAACGTAATTTATGTACACTTATGGCTTCATACAGCGATTGCAAAAGACTGTTGTTGCACAAGTTTTTCTGACTGAGCTGTTTTTTATTATATACAATAATGTCAGGCACTTACACCTCAATGAGCAATTTAAGAAAGCATTAAGGTTTAACTATTAAGGTTTTTCATGTCACTCTACTATGCAGTGATTATTCACAAATGTGTTGTGCTTAGGACCTACCAACCCAGATATAAACAGCAGATTGAATTTCTTGTCTGTGTCAGTATCAGCACAAAACAATTGGTGAATATTCTGTAAAAACCCCTTCTAAACATTGATAGTCCTCTCTCTTACATATACTTGCTCTGTAGATATATATATATATATATATATATATTGTCTTAATTCATAAATCAACATCATTGCCATTACTTCCTTTTTGATTGCAAATCAATCTATAAAATTCTAATTATTTACTGTACACAGGATAAGAAATGTAACAGTTTTTTAGAATAAGCAACTTTTTTCACTCATATTCTCTGTTCAAGAGAATTCACCCTGGTAATAAAATTTATGAGTTAAAGAAGTGCAATATCATAATTTTTTATCAGTCTACAAAAATTGGTCCAAAGATTCACCATTTAGACAAGGATTGTCCAACAAACAGCTCTTTTTGTATATGTTAACAACTTTAAGCATCATCTTTTCTCTTTCCAATTTTTTTCTTATAAATCGCAGCTAAATACAAGAATAACAGTGTCAGTTTACCAAAAAGCAGAACGCTTAAACCATTGTATCATCTAATATCTATATACTTCATTGTTTTACTCATAGAACTATTTGAAACAGATACATCTGGGACATAAACATCTCCACAGCTCTATATTACAACATAACCTTTCATTATCAGTAAAAACAAAACATAAAAAAGTATGAGAATGCATAGGTGAGATCATTTGCACAATTCACAAAAACAACTGTATACTTTTAAATTTGATATTATACATACATAATATCTGATTTTGTTTTTCATTTTAATCTACTTGTAATCATGCCATGTATGCTTACATGAAAGACCCATAATGTTTATTCTTCAAAAGATGATATTTTAATGTTTTGAAATGAGAGAACACTGTGCATCTCAACTTCTGAAGAAACAAAAACATGTACATCTATTAATCTCCTCTACCAAGACCCCTATTCCTCATCATGCAGATACTGTACTGTACATTTTAGAAAGTGAATTTAAAATTCTTTCTCATTCCCACAGTTTCAGAGTAAAAGAATATTACTAAATGACATTATTGTTAATTTGGTATATTTATATGAATATTGTCAAATAATATTTTGTAAACTGTAAACCTTTACTTCATATAAAAAATAAACAATACAATAGACTATTTCTTGAATCCCCTCAGACAGTTTAAGATACAGGTAAAAAGCATAGCTGTGTGCACAATTTTATATGAAGTCCAAGCTGCACATGTATATGAAGGTGAGTGTGTGAGTGTGTGAGTGTGTGTGTGTGTGTGTGTGTGTGTGTGTGTGTGTGTGTGTGTGTGTGTGTGTGTGTGTGTGTGTGTACACTTACGTACAGACACATACATATATGTACATACAGTACATCCATGCACTAATACATATGTACTGTGTGTACATGAATATTCAAGTAAATATACATTGAGTTATTTTCCAAAAGATCCAAGGAAAAAAACAACATTTAAAATGCAATGTACAAGCGCCCATTAGATTAGGTAACACTTTCCGGTAATCAACAAGCAAGGGGAGAAAATAGCTAAATTTATCTATTCAGCACAGTGAGCTGAACTTTAGAATCCATTATCTGCGTCAACATCTCACATTACCCCTACCTCGATTGACATCACTAATGCACAAAGCGCCGTGACGCCCACTGAGTAAAGGAGAGAGTGGGGGGGAAGGGGCGGATGAGAAGGGGAGAGGGAGAAAGGAAGGAGAAGGGGAAAGAGTTGGCGGCAGGAGGGGGCAGAATGGAGCAAAAACAGGTACCCTGGCATCATCTGATCCAGTAGGCATCAGTGCCTCCACAACTTTTCAGTTTGAGATACCGTACACACCGAGGTACTTCTATGAACCAGCTGAAGCGGGGCAAATATTGGACAACGTTTGCTTGTATTCTCCGATCATCTATAATCACAGTGCAAAGGGCAGTACATCAGCTCTTGAGTAAATAACTACACTATGCTGTAACCTACGTGAATGATCTGGATTAAGTACGGGTTGCTAACATGTTCACTCTCATCCTGAACAATGTGAACAAGAGCAAATCAACACCAACAGCCTCAATGGATTCAAACAGACTACCCCCCCTGGAGGACGTAGTCCTACTAAATCTGTGCTAACCTCATCTTGTCTCCCTAAGATTCCATACTCTTCAATGAATGCTTTCCATGTTCAGTGTAAAACCTAATGCACTCACCAGCAACCTCTTCTCCAAAACACTCACACCCCCATACTACCATGTTCCTACAGAGCAAGGCAAACATTCCTTTATCAGTCCTTTTAAAATGAAAGAGAATGCTGGACAAGAGGAAGGGGAAGCACACAAGAGACTTTAGGCACCTTTTCAAGGAATAACTCCAAACACTCCACCTTGCAAAAGCAAAACAAGAAAAAATAGCATTTCTACTGACCATGAGGGCTAAACATTTATATTGACAATGAGGAGTTACTAATACCTTTCATGTCTGTCACTGTAGGATAATGAAACAGCCAGACGGTTCTAACAATGCCTGAAAACCCTCTGAATGTGTCTGAGACATGATCATGACATGTCTCCTTATTTGCTACCAAGAGGACTTTAGAGAAAACATCGGTATTTTGAAGAAATTTGAACAAACTTTGCTCTCAAAGTAGCAAAGACTCCAGCACTGTCGAGACACTTCAGTTCCAATGAAGAAACAAGAACATAAGGAGAAATGTCAAATGATATAATCTGCACCTGAAATACATACACTTTTATATGTCTAATACATGTTTTTAAACTATTTACAAGAAAAACATAAAACTTGCTAAGAGCCTCATTAAAAACAACCTTCAAGTTTGAAAAAGATCAAACTTGAAATGTAACTTTGAGTCAAATCCAGTTTTCGATGTTCTTTTCCTGTTTTCAAAATGACGTCTCACTGCTGCTCTGATTTTCTGTCTTTTTTGTGTCATGGTTCTGTAAACTTGCTGTACAAGAAACATACAGTATACTCCTTAATGTAGTACACCTAAAACAGTATGATCAAAAAAATTAAATAGAATAAACAACACCAAAATGTGTTATGATGAAAACACGTCCAAGAGTCCCTGCAGACTCGTGTACTTCTTCCACATCCTGCTTTGGCCGACCCCAGCCAGACTGCAGTGCTTACTGTACATGCCACTCTCCCCCACAGCCTGAATTCTCACGTCAGTTTTCCTTCATGGCAACCCTGGCCGAAGCAGGTTGAGCAAATTATTTTCATACAGTGCTATTTATTTGTACTGCAGGAGTAGAGTATGATATGTCCACAGTCACCGTTGAAGGACATCTCCAATGTTGACACACATAAGGTTTCAAAGAAAACACATTAAAGAAAGAAACAGAACAACAGGAGACAAGTCCTAGGTTACCTTCAAAGTTCTTGGTTGTGTTTATGTTTGTGTGTGCGTATGTGTGTGTGTGTGTGTGTGTATGTTTCCATTCGTCCAATGTTACTGTGGCTGGAAACCAGAGGTTAGATAGGCACTTTTTATAGAGAACATGTATCACTGATTTTTGAACTCTGCAAAAACGTGTTAATAAACTCTGTTCTGACAGTTGCGCAAAGAGTTTGGCACTTGTTTACTGTGTGAGATTCAATGGCAATCAAGGTTTAAAAAATGAACGAAAGCAGCGTGTAACCTGAACACAGTGCGCAAATGTCCCGGACAGGAAAACGGCCACTCGCTGCCAAATCTGACAAGACGAGAGCTAAGATTGTGAAAAAAAAAGCTATTTTTCCTTCTGTTTAAAAAAGATCATGAGTAAGGGTGGTGGAGGAGAATGGCTTCTTTGGACTGCTTATTTCCATTTTCCTGATGAATGCCCAGCTGTGTGTGGGGAGCTTTTTAAGATTTAACCTGAAAAATAACAATAGAAAATGTCAATAGCACAAGTTGTCTTACATTTACAGTATAACAAGAATGGCCTTACAGCTTGCATTGTGAAATAATGTCTGAGAATCAGGATTTAAAGAGCCCATCCTTATTTTGACTGAATTTCCACTCCATTTTTCATGAGTGGATGATCATATCCAAAACAAGCTATCCCAAAATGAGAATGCAATAAAGGAGTCCTGCTATGGACACATTGCGCAGGTATTCTTCATTCCCTGCTACAGATCAGTTTTACATTTTTTCTTACGCATGATCTGCATAAACACTAATATACACAGTTAGTCACAATTAGTTAATAAGCACTGTGTGGAATGAGCACACCAGCACAGCAACCCACCTGTCAGTGTGTGTCTCTTTCCTTTGTTGAGTCCTCTATCCTGATACCCAGCTGTGAGTGGTGGTCTTTGCACTGTGGGGGAACCCCTGAGGGGTGACCGTGGGGTCAAAGTTAAAGTCCAGGGAGTCTCCATCCATGAGCGTGTCGTGCAGGATAGACTCAACATCACATTCGAAGCGCTCGATGGACATGTCATCCAGGTCGCTGGGCAGCTTTTCGGGGTGGTGCGGCTGGGGAAAGCCTGGCCTTCCATAGCCATTGCTGTTGACAGTGCAGTAGTTGGGCAGCATGACCCCGCCCAGATGGGCTGGGTGACCGTGCGGCAACTGCATGTGGGACTTCACAGTGGCCAGGCGGCCGGGAACCCTGCTATGGCTCATGCTGGTGAGGGGCAGAAGTGTACGGCCGTTCATGCCCACGGACGTGGGAGGGGCCTGGCTGTGGACCGCATGGGGGTGGGGGTGCTGGTTTATCATCTTGCTCCCGTGCCCTGGCTGGCCTTGGCTGCTGTAGGTGGGGAGCATATGACCCCCACCTGGCTGGGACACCACTGTCTCCACTGAGGGCATGAGTTCACCATTAGGGTCAGCGTCCGTGGTCAGCAGCTCCTTGAGGAGGCCTGCCGGGCAGTTGTACTGGCTCATATATGGGCTGAAACTGGGTTTGCTCTCTGGCAAGGTCTGCATGGGCATGGGGGAGAGGGTGTTCATGCCGGCCTGGCCGTACAGGCACTTGCGGTAGTCCTGGGGAGGCTGTGAGGCCATGCTGGGGGAGCTGTAGGGGGGATATCCAGGGCTGGTCTGCATCATGGAGGATGGGGAGGACTGGGAGGACCCGCTGCCGGCGCCCCCAGCCCCGACTTGAGAGTTCTTTGGGGAGAGAAGGTTGAGGTTGTCCAGAAGGTTCTCCATAACGTTCTCGGAGCTGTGATGGCCCAGCGTGGGGGTCATCTCTGACAAACTGGGCAGGGTGGCAGTCATCTTACCCCCTGAGCCACCGGGGTACACCAGGTGCACGTCGCCGTCACCCAGGTCATCCTGCTCAGGCATGAAGGGCGAGAGTCGCCCGCTCAGCGTGCTGGCGTTGGAGCTGGTGCGGGGCCTGAAGGTGGTCCAGGCGTCAAAGTCATCATTGCTGTGAGAGTTAGGGCTGCCAGGCCACTTAGAGTACTGGGAACCAGGGCTGTCTGCTCCCCCTTCCACCCCACCCTGATGGGACACCTGAAGAGGTAGACAGGAGTGAGTTCAAAGAGAAGCCGTGAGCAGAGCCACAACAATGTACTGCAGACACTGGAACACGCATAGCTACACTGTGTTCACGTAGTGGAACTGTATGGCAACCGCATGTAAGCAGTGAATGCAGAACTGCTATACAGTGTACCAAGCCTGAACATAACACCAGAAGCATGAATATGAGGAACAGTAAGCTCTATGTATAATAACAGTACAAAGTGCAGAAAACCCAACAGTTACAAGAGATCACTTTGATGCAAGGAAAAGGACTGATGGGGGACGCTCAGCACAGATGTGACACAAGGGCTGAGTACAAACACACTTCCTCTTCTGTTGACAAACAGTTGCGGGTATATAAATAACACAGCATTACATGCAGTGATACCTTTTTCTTGGCAGCCCGTCCTCGGCTCTTGGCAAACTTGCTGTTGTTGTCCATGGAGGCAGCTCGGCGGCGCGGGGATTTCCCACTCTTTCCGCCCTCTGGGTTCAGCATCCACCAGGAGCTCTTCCCCGTTCCCTCATTCTGCACTCGGACAAACCGACTGTGCAGGGATAGGTTGTGTCTGATGGAGTTCTGTAAGGAGGCGAATACAGGGTCAGCGTGCCCATTTCTGGTGCACCCATTTTCTATTTGAACACATAAATGAAGATAAAGAATGACATAACAGACAGACATTTCAATTGCTGGGCATAACTGTCCCAAATAGATTGCTACACAGAACCCATGTTCTTCAGTTTAATTGTTGCTGTGTCTATGAATGTGCACATCTCAAAAACAGATCCTATTTTGCTGAGGAACTCTTATTCGCCATGTAGAATAATGCAGTCAATCAGTTGTCTTGCATCAAAAAACAACAGAGGGAAGACAAAAACAGAAAAAAATGTCACGTTTGGTTTCTGTTCTTGTTCTCCTATCTCTTTTGCTTAATAACCATACTTTTTCTTGGCAGACACCCATATTCCCTCACTATCAGCTCACACAAGGGGTGTGTGTAAGGGTTTGTTCTATAGAACCACTACAGACCTTTTATGGCTTAATCCTCATGTAAGGTCACTGTGCGATTACGGTGTTCTGTTACGGTGTCTTCAGCTTCAGAACTAGGGGAGGGGGAGTAACAAGGCACTGCTGGAGTATCCTACTGATCAAAACTACATTTAGTCAACACCTGGCAAATTCATCTATAACATGTTTAGAGCATGTAGGATAAATATGATAATGCGCATTAAAATCATTGGGTAAATTAATCACCATAATTACTGCTACTCCCCCCTATGCTGTCATCTCAACAGTTAAAAAATAAACTGGCCAGAGTTGTTACCAAGATAATTATTGATCATTTGGGTTACTGGTTAGTACAGCACAGGCAACAGCTTGCTAAAATACATCACATCACCAACTACAGAACATGGTTAGCAAGCTAGTTACCAAGCTAAATAAACAAAATAGTAATTTCTACTTCTATATTCTACTTCTAATTCTATAATTTCTACTTCTATATTCTATATTCTCCAATAAAATCATTCATCAGCCATTGTTGAATTAACTTCTGATGTACTGTAAATGTGCTGGTTTTAGTCAAGAAGTTTGAAGCAACGAAAACTGGTAAATATTAAATTACAAATACCTAACAAATTAGGCAACACCTGGTAGGCTTCTGGCTTTCAACCATTGCTAGATTGGCTACGTGACAGACTGCCTGGCTCCAACTCATTAAAATCATATAATGTGCACAAATACTATTAAAGTGAGTAAAGCACATATAAAATATGTCTAAGACATAAAATATGTCAGATATAAAAGCATTCTAAGCTGGACAAGGTAATATGATGTTTTTGGTGTATAGCTTACAAACTGTGAGAAGAGCTATCATGGATTTTTTTTTGTAGAAGTACAACAATCCTGTTAGCTGTCAATAGTTTAAGCATGTTTTGCATACAGGAAAGTTAAGGCTTTATAAAAGGTATATATGTAAAAATCCCACCAAACACCAAAGTAATATAGTGTTAATCGTTTTATTCATTTCCTTTGACACAATGCATGTCAAAAGAAAAGGATGGTATGTGCTACAGGGCAAATTTCCAATAGGAAAATATGTGATATGACACCCCACTGTCCTCGTGTGACCACCTGTGCATAAACAGGAAGAAGAAACAACCTTACACGAGGAATGAATAGCATCGTACAGTAGATACACGGCACCATGCTGTTCCAGCTACAGCACATAGCCTTAGGAACTGCAATTGTTTGATTTCTTGAAAAAAATCCAATGCTTTCTTAAGCTACACAGGAGAGAGATGGGTGTGTGTGTATCGGGGGCATATAAGGCCATGCACTCATAATGCTGCCAACAATAAAACCCAATTTCCCCAAGCAGGAAGACGTTTGTGGAGTGTGTTACATAAATGTGCACACAGGGAGTAACACACTTGGGGTTTAAATTGGGCTAAATGGTGGAGACATGGCCTATTGAGCTTGGAGGGAAAAAAGTAATTTGTCATTTTTTATGAAGGAGACATTGAGCACAATCAAAATAAACAACTCAGACTCACAATATGCTGAATGTATATACACACACATCCTCTGTTAATGATATTTTGTCTGCCCAGCCTTTTCCACTCACACCCTGAGGAGACTTCTCTTGGCAAAGGCAACTAGACAAGGGGGGAAGTAGGGATGAGGGTGTTTTTTTTAATATTTATGCAAGTATTTAGCCAGTCGCACACAACAATGCTTATAGGGCTGCTTTTTAAATCCCACACACAATACCACTTTATTTTCACTATAAATTACAGATAATGCCAAATTAGATTAGACACATAGCATCAATAAGGCAAGTCTCACAGGTGTGGATATTATTGAAATGAATTAAACACAGACACATCTAAAAAGCACACCTGCCTTAAAGAAATACATGTATGAAATCAATTAAAGCCAATATCCAATCATCAATTAACTGCATTAGGGATCAGCTCTGGGGACTATAACCCTGACTACAAGCAACTCTGACAACTACAGCACAAAGATTTTCAAGTAGAGTCACAAGTAATACAAGAGGCCCTGCTGAAACATTACCATAACAAACATCTATTATAAATTTGAATGCATTAGAAAAGTTATAAACAGGTGATCATGTATTAAGATCATCATCAAGATTGATTAAAATGAGACAATATGGCAATCATATCCAACTGAATTCTTTGACTCTGAATTTCATAACTGTGTCTGTAAAATAAACCATCTTTGCCATAATGAATCTATGTTACACTGGGCGCTTTTGCTTCTCTGTCTTGAATGGATTAAAATTAGTATAAGCGGGCCCCACTTTTACAACACAATGCATTCCTGGAAACCGTGTCGTAAATGCATCAGGCGCTCGCAAAGAAACAACACAAAGAGTGAATTATTCATTTCTTTCCATATTATTCTTTGCACTGGGTTTCTGTGCATTTCAACCAGAGGGTCTTCTTCACATTTGCCATAGGTGACTAAAGCAAGTTCTATGCTGAGGTGTTGTCTGGAAGAGGAAAAGCTGTGGTAGCGATTTTAATAGATCTGAAACTAGGCAACCCATAAAAACAACAGGAGATCATCTTCACTGGGCTTTTATCCACTGTCCAAAGGACAGTACAACAACACTATCCTTTAACATTTCTTATCTGTAAGCAAAACAGATGTGTGTAGGTGTTTGCCTGTGAAGATATGCAATTTAATTCTAAAACTTTGTCCTCATCAGCCAGGTTAATATTTCATCACAATAACACTCAAATGTCAGTTTCCTGTTGAACACCCAGTTTAACCTCCACTACCCTTTCCCACCTCACAACCGTTCCACCCTAATCCTCAACAGCATCAAAAAAAGAAGAAAATAAGAGAAAACAAAGAAAGCAGGCGAATACTCTTACACACAGAGACACAAACACACACAGAGTGTTGGTTAAGGAAGATGGAGGAAATGTTTTTGATCCCCGCGCTAAGCATAGAGAGAAGGGGAAAAAACATCCCTAAAAAAAGAATGAGGAGAAAAAAATGGCTCTCTACTAGGTGAGTGGTTGGGTTTCCTGGCACAGTAAGAGAACACCTTAAAGCTCCGCAGTTTCCCTCCAAAACAGGGGAACCAAAACAACACCTTGACTCTGCTCTTTTGTTGTTGCTCGTGTGCCACTCCTCCACACAGCGGGGCTCTCAGAGCTGATGAGAGATGCAGTTTTATGGCTCCAAACACAACGTCCCACAAACATGGAAAACTAGACGCAAACAAACACTTTTTTCTCAGAATCTCACCGATACAGACTACACATCATGTTCTGTCGTGATAACAAAAAATAACCTTGAAGAAATACGTCCATGTGCACTGTAACAGATTTATGCTACATTTCACAATTAATCTTTGCAGATGTTTCAGAGGTGATTTATCCACATTTTTATTACGGCCTGGACCTATCCATGAAAGATCAGGGTGTTTAATAGCAGACTGAATCCATAAATCTTAAACATATATTTAAATTGCAGAGATGGCTAACCATTCCCTCTTGTACATGTTACAATTGTTGAAAATTGCTTGTTAAATACTGAAAGTTAACCCAATACACATTATAAGTGGGCTGCCACAGAACTGAGGAAGCAAGAGCTGATACACCAAATAAGTTTTGAGATTCAGGAATTGTGCTGTATTCAGAGACATACGGATCTGCCCACTGACATTGCCGTAAAAGGCTATAAAGCAAATTTCTATAACTCCAGGACACACAGAGTCACTAACTGTTTCAGTCAAGTTATTTGTCTATTCCTTTCCAGTTGGTATGTTTGTTGTTTTTAGCGGTAGCTGTTTGTGGAAGGATTAAATGAGCTGTCATAAAGCGTGAAGGATATTTCAAATGTGACTTTATAAATATGTATTGTTCCGCACAATCATTTTAGCTCAATTCATTTCAAAGCAATAAAACAAAACTTGAGAGGAAAGTCTGTGAACTTAATTGACTTGAAAAAGCATGGTAGTAGCTAACAGTGGCAAGCTTTGCTAAAGGGACAGCCAGTATTTCCGGCCGCAGGCCCATTTTGACATCAGGGGCACAGGTTAGAATGTTCAGATTCTGAACGTTCTATCCATAATAGCCAATGGGAAAATTTTTAATGGAACATAAATATCTCAAAAATATTTTAGGTATTGACAAAAAAGTAAAAGCAACACAATCCCACACATTGGATGAAATAAGAAGAAATAGGAAGAACAGTAAGCTGTTTTTTTTCTAGCCAACTTAATCAGAATTGAGAGGTTTTTGTAAACAGCTGCACATACAGTCTTGTAAAAAACCAGAATGCACTTTGCTGTCTCACAGTTTGGACAGTAGAAATTTTGAGGTGCATGGTGGGGACTGGAGGCACAATCCATTTCACTTGAAATCCTACGGAAACGTATCTCTGTAACTACTTGAAATATGTGTCCAGTCCAGTCACCTGTCCATATTTTGAGAATCTAAAATCAAACATCTAGTCTTGTATTCAATTCATTCAAGAGGGGAAATGTTCTGCTCGCTTTACAATTCTTTCTCTGCTTTCTGCTACAGCCCAACTGGAAACACTACCATCGCAATAGAAAGTGACTTTATTTCTTTCATTTTTTTATGTTTTTGGCACATTGTGATTATTGAATGGTTATTTCTCATTGGCTGTTGGCAATCCTTCACTCACAGCTGGTAAGCTGCACAGAACGTCAAACATTAGGACCTATCACTCTTAGGACCTGGTACACCACACGATCTGAAATACGACTGCAGCATGCATGTGTCACATTTCTACAAGCATCATAACAAATTGATGACAAAGTTGAAAGGCCATTTAAAAGAGCTAAGTATGGGTTAAATCATATTGTGTGTTTACCACCCTTGAGAGTTAGTGAGTGTGAGTTTGTGTGTATTTATCTCCTCTCTCATCCCACTGTCTCCTCTGTTCTGTCTAATACGCATCCCGTTGTCCTGGCAACTGCAACATCCTCCACTAATCCACTAATGTACCTCATGCCCATTACTTTCAAGACCTGATGAGCCAGGGTTTTTTTCTCTTCTTTTTTTTTTTTTTTGCTTTTTTGTTGTTTAGGAGTTCAGGAGAACACTATGTTCTTTTTCTCAACATATGTCTCTATTGCTTTATGGGACTGTATGAAGGAACAACCAAAAGTTCTTCTCCAGATACATGTTTTATGCATGTTTAAATTCATATATTACATGGCACTTAGGGACATACATACAGCACTCTCACTAAATTGTAGCACTCCAGCTTATTCTGACGGAACAGATTCTCTATGGCAAAGGAAAGGACCGCCACAGTGTGACACAGAAAAACAGCATGCTAAAAATGTGCAGTTGATACACAGATGCACTGTGGATTTTTACAACCCGAGCAAAGGTCTGATACAGTAGGTGAGTGGAGAGGAGGCTTGAGTAAAAACAGCCTGTGCGTGACTCACTTCCTCACAACTAGGATCTCCAGCGTGCATTTGGCTACACTTATCCAGCCCAGCCAACCTCCGTATAGTAGACCCTGGGTCTGAGAGCCAAGGAGTGGGTGCCACAGTACTGCTGGGCTAATACGTTGCCATTTCTTGAAAGCATTATACAATCCACAGGGATACAGGACACATCATTTAGTAACTGTGGTAAGGCCTGAATATAATGAAGAAAATGTCAGAAAAACTGCTCATTAGGGAATAGAGAAAAAGTGGGAGAGAAAGGAAAAGCAATCTGTTCATTTCTGGCCTCTAACTAAAGAAAATAAAGTAAAGCCACGGGCTTCCACATGAAGGAGGCCCTCTACAGGAGAGAGAGGATGGGAAGAGGAGGCAGGTGATCAGATAGGAGAAGCAAACCCAAGAACCAAAAGCTTTTTAGGCCACGTTCTACTGTGCTGTTCTCAACTGGAAAAATAACTGTATTTGGCTAAATTGCAGAGCTCTTCACTTGATAATAGTGTAGAGTACTCTGCTTCATTTCATAGACCTGAGCTGAACTGGAAAGGACTGCAAGATTTGCAGAACTGCCACAGACGGTCATAGCATACTGTTCTTCTATAATTACACTATGGTATGGCAGGGTCAACAGAAGTGTCACAGGGACACTAGACTTTAACGCTGCAGAAACCTGAATCAACTTACTGCCATGGTGAACACAGAGAAGAAAAATAAAACTGACTCCTGAAAGAAAATAAAGCACTAACCAGGGAATTTCCCAAAACAACAAGCGGCTAAAGCTGCAAGTTCGCCCAGTTAGCAAACCCACGGTGCGTACAACCACAAAATTCTGCACAGAGGCATACTGAAGATCACAGAGATGCAGTAATGCATGAATCAAACACCTCAGCGCTCAGTTACCAAAACAACGTAAGATGACAGAGTCATTCTTTCAATATATGCCAATATCAACAACATTGCTAATATGGCTTCTGATTATCACCATATTTACTTCTGTGTTACTTCAGCATGTGACGACAGGAATCTAAGACTAGTCATCATCAGGGAAATACCGTGACAGAGCTCAGGTTAACCTGTTGAGAGCACACTTGCGCACTTGTGGTGAGTCTGCCTGAAAACATGTGGATGGAAAGACCCACAGCTGAGTCTGCTCAAAAGGACTATTTACAACAACAACAACAACTGTCTCTTCCGGGGCACTGTAGTAAAGCAATGAGGAGTAATAATCTGAATTCATTTATCAAAACTGCCATTGTCTTTTTTCAAATTGCTCTTCTCATTCCCCCATTATGACAGTGTGCAGTGGAGATAATAGCTTTAATATAGCTAACGTTGCTTATGACACTACAGTCAGCAGAGAGTAAAAACGTCAGACCTCAGAATTAGAGTTATTTTTGGCTGCCTGTCCATTCAAGATCTTTGAAAAGGGGCCCTTATAAAATTGATGCAATATAATAATAAATAAAATTTGCTATTGAATTGAAACAAAAAGTGCACTTCATTTCAAATGCACAACTTTAATTCACCATAGATGTATATTTCTCATGGACATCACTTCCTACAGCTGTGCATTTGGAATACATAGAATTGTTTTTGTTTAAAATTGTGGACACACTGTAATTGCAGAATAAGTCAGTTAGAATGTGTGCTAATTTCTTATACTGGGTATGAGAATATATTCAATATCATACAACTCAGCTTGACTGAAAGGAATATGGATTAGTGGTATAACCAAGTCTCTGCTTCCCGCTCTCCATATACACAGGCGCCACAATCAGAGTGCACTCTGAAGGCCTGTGCAGACAAGAGTCACGCTAACATGACAGCCAGGAAGTCCACAGCTTAGCAAAGAATGAGGAAGTGACCACATGAAAGGGGACTGACACAGGAGGCGGGGCTTATTTCCTGTCAGGCAGGAAGAGTGGTTAGGAGGGAAAGAAAAAAAAAAAGTCATGGAATGCCGACCACAGAGAGTTTACAGCTAGGCCAAGTCCGCCCCTTCATCAAGGCTCCCTGGGGCTGGCTCCAGGGGTGATCCCAGCAGCTTTCACATTCTGAGAATCAGTCCCACTGACACGGGGCTAGCACAGTGGAAGTATGTGGAACCAATGTTATTTTGTGGAAAAACGGCCACACAAATGGCTTAATAATATCCTTCAACAGAAAGCTTCCTCATTCGCTCAGCAGGCATGGTCATTATGTTCTTGGACATTAAGTTTGACAGACAGGGAGAACTGTAAAGAACTGCCTATTTTTACATCTCTAATGATGCGTTATAGCCTGACCTCTACCCTAAATAGAGAGAGCTACTGCAACTGTAACAGAGCTAGCTGTAAAAGTTTGCAAGGTGAGTCAAGTGGGATGGAGAGTAGAGAGAAGAAATGGCAGAAGGTCGCTCGCTTTTCTCACGAGGGTGTCATAGAGCTCCAGCACTCGTGGAAACCCCACTTCACAAACCTCACAGAATCTCTCAACATTCAGTTACTTCACTTCAGTTACTTTTCTGCTTCTGCTATAAGGTGCAAAACAGAGGGGGTCCACCACAGCAGGGTTCCATATCATTTTCACCTCACTCACAGCTAATACTAAAAAGGCAGTGACAGAGTCACAGTCACACTCTCCAAACACTGAATCAAAAAAAAGAACATGAAAACAATACGAGTTTCACTGTAATGGAGCTGAAATATTAAGTGTGGCATATTGATGTCTGTCCTTGTTAAATCATGGTGGAAAAATAGGAAAGTGTACCCTCATAAAAACATACTTTAAGATATTTTCCCTTACAGACATTAACTTACTGTGACCTAAACAAAATGACTGTCTTCATGGTTACACTGTTCATACCAGTGTTTACCAGAGAGGGCAGGGATCAAGATCATGGCCACCAAAGCAGCCCGGGTCCGACAGTGTAATGGTAATGTGCCACAACAGTCTGAGGTATAGGCTGAGCCTGCCTTTCTTTGTCTGCCTGTTTGCATGTGACAGAGAGAGAGAGGAAAGGGGGAGAAATGGGAGGGCTTGGGAGGCAAATGGGAGGGTGCAAAGGGAAGATGGGCTTGTTTTCCCTGCAAGAGATGGGGTCAGTGGGTTCACCCAGCGATGAACATAGCTCTCCTACAGACCCGGACGCACAGATGCAAACAGGCCAGAGGAGGGCCTTCAGACGTGACGTCTGCGAACCGTCTGGCCCGCAGAGACAGTGCCTGCTCCATGGGTGTCTCCCTATTCAGAGGCTGACACCATTAATGAAAGTCTCCTGGAACTGCAAGCTAGGGCTTGCTGCAGCGCGGTCTGCCAAGTCAGAGCAGGCCTTACCCATGTCTCCTCAGGTTTCCTCCTCACAGGGTGGGGGAGGGAGAGAACGAGGGAGCGAGATACAGAGAAAGTGTAAGATCAGAAGTTCCTGGCTCCTGTTATCACTCTTTCTCTTCTCTCATTTCAAGCGCTGGTTGTACCCTCTCTCCTTCTGTTTAAGTGCATGTGCTTCTCCATGTGCTGTATCTTCTCAGCTTTGGCAGTTTTCACTTGAAGAGTGAAACTCGCAATGCAGGAAATTAGTCAGAGGAGTTACTGAGATCTGAAACAGTCAGCTTTCCCCCCTCTAATCACTGCAGACATCTCTGCACCTTGACATTTGGAAAAAAGGTAAATGACAAAAAGAGAAACGGCACGTTTCCACTCTAATTTCCTGTCTTTGCTCAGAAGAAAATGCATGCATGAAACCTTCATGTGTGAGAGACTGTGCATGTGTGAATCTGTGTTTGAAAGTGTGAAAAAGTGCTTCTTTATTCTGTGTTTGTCCCTATGATTGACACGACAGAAACATACATCTGTCTGCATATGAGCATAAACGTGAGTGTGTATTTGTGAGTTTGTATGTGTGCATGTGTGTTCCCGTATACGTGTGTGCTGTTCTGTCCTGTGCATCACTGTGTCTGACCTCCAAAGATTGCTGAGGTCATGTGTTTTGTGCTGTTGGCCAGCCAAGGACACAGTGTGCTGCTCCATATAAGCTTCGTTCCAGGGGTCCTCAAAAGGCTCACTGTTCACTCACTCCTCTTCCCCTTTCCTTCTGGGTAGCTCTCTACTGGAAATGGGTCTCATGGGCACGAGGCAAGAGAAGTCTACTGACTGACTAATGAGTGCATCAGGGTCCCCAGCCTATCAAAACCTTTTAAATGTCAACCAAAAAAAATCTTCCACAGACAGCAGAAAACCTCCAACCCTGGCTGATTTGAGTAATCCGAGGTTAAGCCTGAAAGCGGCTCTATAAGAACAAGAGATGCTTGGCAGTGGAAGAGGCCTTTCTCTTAGATCTCCCGCCCCCAGTGAAATGCTTTTTGCTCTAGTGATGAGTGGATCTGGGTGAAACTTGTGAAGAAATGCCCCCTTCGTCAGATCTCAGATGTCAATAGTAATAACACACGGCCTTTAAGTTTATGCCCTTCAACTGTCTGAAACACTAAAAGGGAAGCATGTATCCCCTGAAAGCAAAAGCAGGTCACCATGGAAGAAAAGGTCACCATGACACAGACATAGCCATCAGTAGGGAGCCTAGTAACTTACAGCCAGAAACTCGGGTATTGCCTATTACAATCTAACACCATCCATGGCTTCTCAAGAAAAATCACACAGTGGCTTCATTCAGATTCCATGCAACGATGTTTCAAGTGAAATCCAGCCTGCTTCTCAGCTGTAATTTGCTCGTATCTGCAGCTGACGCCTTCTGTGGACATCGAAAGAGAGAGAGAAGTTTGGTGTGGAGTGGAACAGGAGGGTGGAGAAACTCAGAGCTGTCATTAAAGCTTCACTGGCTCAGCGTGTCTCGGAGTTGAAGTGTTAAAAAGTTTTTTTTTTCTTTACATGACTTAGGACTTTAAGCTTTTACGCTTAGGAGTTAAAACATTTGACATGAATGAGACATAACAGGAGAAGCCACCACAGAGAAACATCTCTCTCAAACCAACTGATTCGTTGCCGCAGGTGTCTTGACAGTTGTAAACAGAGTTCACTCGAATACATGCCTATTTTTTTTTTTTTCAGAAGTCTGTTTATGCTTGTTGGGCTGCCTTATGCGTGGCTAATGCAGTTTATATTTAGGAGAGCAGTTGGTGTGAGTCTCGCCACCCCGTCACTGTCAACAAGTCTGTGGCTGCGTCCCCATCTGTATCCTGTCTCTGGGGCACTCCTCTACATCACCCCTGTCCCTTCTCCTATCCCACTGCTCCGCAGCAGCCTCCCCACTCCACCGCGCACCCCACAGTGCTTCTTTCAGCTGGCTGACGGAGTAACCGCTTACCTGTAAATACCATCATTTCACTTAAATAAAAGTGCACAGTTCTTCTGTCCTCCGAGGCTGCATGCAAATGAAAGCTTGCATTCAGCGAGGTCTGGAGAGAAATGAGTCAGGCTGGAATGACTGAGACTGTTGCTGTCAGTGAAAGAAAGCTAAGTGCTCCAGAATACTCAGACTTGGAACAGAAAACCCAGCTCACCTGCTTATGCCATCTCTGTAAATTATTTCCAAAGTGACACAAGGGCCTCATCTGAAAACACAACTTTGTGAGCATTTTGCCAAAAAAAAAACCAGCTCAGTGTCGACATGCATGAATGGGACCCCAAAAGGAAACAATAGCCAAACAGTGTAACTTTGATCTCTATCACTGCAAATAAACAAGCAGTACTGCTGTATGGGGCTACCTTTAGTTTTAGAGAAAGAATTAAAATAAAACACTGGAATTAGAGTTCATAGTTTTGGATCAGGGTATGAGTCAGAAGTTCTGATATGTCCAAATCTTTAAGATCTAGTAGAGCACCAAATGCCTAATGATGTACTTCAAAGTATAACCATCCTCTGACATCCCCACACAAAGCCCTTTTGTACAGCTGTTGTGCTGTGACAAGTGAAGCTTGGCGTGCTCAGCAACTGCCAAGTCAGGGTAGGTAAACAAGACACAAGAAGCCAGGTGCGTTGTGGGTGAGATGGAATGCCTGGCCATTCAGCGGACAATGAGAAGATTTCACGTGTCAACAAAGCACAGTCACATCACTATCTGCATTTACCTCATACAGCCTGCCTGCTCTCTCCGTTTCTCTCACTCTCTCTCTGTCTACAAATACTTTATCCATGGGAAAAAAGGAAATCACTTCTATTAAGTGACTTTCAGTTCTGTTTGCATTGATGCCTGACAGTCACAGTCATTCCAGATAGCCAGCTAGCTGTCAGACCTTACCTCTGGTTTACTGGCTTTGAAATGGTGATTGGTTAGACTACGCATGCAGAAACTGTAGAGTATTGCAATTTTCAAATCCTACGCTCTTCAAGAACAGAGAGTATCCTACAGATGACATACAGAAAACTGAAACATGGCATTAATGCTGTTTCAGACAAGTTAGCAACAAAGTACCATCTAGCAAGAGACATTTTCTGCCAGTCAACCTAAGCGGTTGTTTCATCAAGCCAATGAAGATTTCAGTCGTAGGCTGATAATTATCACTTAACGGTAACTGCTGTACGCAGTGGTGGAAAAATCTGTAGGAAAAAAAAATGCAGGCTGCTTTAATCTCAGCCAAATAAAAAAATTAATTAAACCAAAATGAAATCCAAGCGGGCCAGATTTTGATGATGAGCATAGATTTTTTTAAGGCGGGAGAGTGGATCTTAAAATGAGATGGTGTATAAAAAATGAGAAACAGGTGACAGAATCTGCATAGATAAGCCCACAATGACAGATTCAATAGGCTAACCGCTTCCTGCCACACACTTCCTGCGTCACATTTTTTCCTCGCTTCACAAAAAGCTGTAGCTTAGGGACAGCAAGAGCAGCAAGAGCAGAGTGATACGAAAAGGCGTACGCGTGGGTGTAGGCGAACATCCCTGCAACATCAGCAGGCCCACTGGAGCTGTATCAACGTGACACACACATCTTGGGCAGCCAAAGAGGACCCTGAGGAACAGGGCCGGGTACTGTGCATGGGATATCAGGCGTTCTTGTAATGCCTCAATGATATCCCTGTTGTCAGCCTTGCAGGTGCCCACACTGACTGTTAGATCTACCTGCTGTCAGCTTAGACTGACAGCCATCACAAACCCTGTCTCCCCTCAAGAAGACCAACAAAAAAAAAAACGGCCTCAGCTGCTGGGTGTGCACACTCAAATTCAAAGCTGAGGTAGTAAAAAGGCGGGTAAAAGACACCAGCCATACGGCTTGACACAGAATGGTATTTCCCACAATGGCTCTGACACAGCCAACCTCATCACACTAGACAGCTTGAGAAAAGATGAATGAGGCCAGCCATTCTAAACCAAAACAGGGCCTCTGGTTCAGTCCTTTGGACCCTTTCCCTGTTATTGCCTGTTTACCAGGGCTTCATTTTAGCCCAAAGAGTTAATATGGTCTAGGATTTCCCAGAGGATATTCTGCTTGGTTGTGAGCGAGGCAACAAGTCAAGAGCTCATAGCAACTACCCATGATAAGCACAGAATCAACGAGCCATTTTCAAACCCCAGAACTGACAAAGACCTTTTCTATACAAGGGTGCTTCAAAAGAGTAATATGCCCCCTTTCTCACTTTCCCCGGTGTACTGTTCATTGCCAGATGTTCTTATCTGTTCTGTTTAAACCGGTTGTGTGGATGGAAAGTAGTTGCAGCAAATCCCCTTTATACACATTTTATGAAAGGTTAAAAAAAACCTATGAGGAAGGACACAGAGACCCAACACAATCATGCTGCCTCCTTCCACTTCATATTTGCTCTTTGATAGCTTATCGTGGTCAGCTGTGAGAGATATTCATTGGCCTACTTTTCAAAAATCAATTAAGAAATTGCTCATAAAAGACACTGAAAATAAGAGCTGAAGGCAGCACACAGACCTAGATTAACCGTTATTATATTCAGAAGTCAAAGAGCCCTAATTATAAAGCCTTAGAGCCATCTTAAACGTAACACCTGCGTTTTCTAAAAATAGAAGCCGCAAACAATCCAGCAAAATATAAACTAAATATTGAATGTTATCATACACAATCATACACAAACAATATTTTAACAGTGTCAGTAACACTGTCTACTTATATTATTAAACATGACATTTGTGGGGGGTTTTCGTAGTGGATTGGCACAGAGGAAAAACAAGTTATCGTTCACAAGGAATAGAATTCTAAATTACATTCCCCTTTATTTGCTTAAAAAATTCTGATCCCAGGCAACATGCACATCTTTACTCTTCGCAACATGTGATCCATTTTTATTGGTGGATACATCAGGTAAACGACAATACTTATGAGAGGTACTGAATAGTCCAACATGGGATTCAAACACACACCCCCGGGGACCATTGTGCACTAACCACGCTAGTATATATTCAGCCCTGGATTTAAGTTGGCAATAGAAGTAAGTGAGCTGATCCAAAAAATACTGCCAAAGACAAAGTCAAACTAAAAAATAATAGGCAAGATTAAGAACTGTTTCTATCTGCTCCCAGCCCCCATTCTGAATAGCACTCACACAGCACTGTACACAGCTGATCACAGATACACGATGCTCCAAGCGGCAGGCACAAAGGATACCCTTTGTCGTACACTGACGTCAACTTCCAATAATTCAATTTGGGAGAATGGAGAGAGGCTCACTGTGTGGAGGGAGGGGGTGAACAGAATCATAGGAAAAAAAAAACACTTTGAGCAGTTTTATCTTTTGTTAGGAGATCTCACAATCCAATTTTGAAGTACGTAGGGGGACCACTGCACCCTCTGACCCTAATTTTTTCAAAGATAACAAAGAGGGTGGACGCACACTGTAGCTACTCCACCCTGATATACAGACACACAGACATACACCATACAGACTTAGTGAGACCTTCCATAAGGCTCAGTATATTCAAGAGGTGATCTGTGACCTTAATGACCTTTAATGGACTTGTTCAGGTCAACAATACTTAGGAAAACATTTCCTGTACCATTTAATTGTGCAACGAGGTTCAGTAAATAGAACCATATATAGAAACTACTTTCATTTTTGTAAACAATGACCCACTGTAACGACTTTCTTATTTCATTATTTTCCAACACATCTTTATTTTTTTGTTACTCCCTATATAAAATGCTGAAAAGTATACTGAAAGACTGAAAAATAAAGTATTGAAAAAAGTTCACAGAAGCTACTGTACTAATTGCAACATCAGCAAGGTTGGTTGGCACATTATCTTGATGTTGAAGTTCATAAGCAGCTAGCTAGTCCACTTGTTAGATACTGTAACATTATTGTACAACACAATGCACTACAAACCTCCGTCCTATACACACCTCTTATTCATTATTATTTCTTAACTTGATAACATGACATTTCCAGTTCATAGCAAAGCTGCACTAAGGTTCTGGAAAAACTAGGGCCATATTCAGATCTGTATATAATTACCATTGTGTGATAGGTTTAGATTGTATAATTCAAGATATTATATAACTTTTAAAAAGCTTCTTTATATAACATTACACACATCAAAGCATTTAAGGGACATAACATTTCTTACACTCTTAATTTTATTATTGATCAACCCACAAGACATTGTTAAATTGCTGGGCTGGTTAATTAAGTAAAACTTTGATCACTGTAATTAAGTTTCAGTGAAGGAAGATAGCAATTCAGCTGTCCAACAGGCTGAAACATACTGTTGTTATTGAGATTCTACAACATGAATTGGCCACTGTTCTCAATGCAAAATAAATTTATCAAAGAACAACTTTCTTTATGAAAACAGAATCATTACATTGTGCAAATGTAACATGAATCACAGTTGCCCAGTGAACCAAAAGCCAGCTGCTGAAAGTTTTTGACATTAATTCTGTGGACATAATCTGCAGAATAGTTCCCATTCTTCCCACCACTCAAGGAATAAAAAGAGTTAAACACATTAAGCGGGTTGTGTTCTAATCTCAATTGTTTTTGATTTGCACATTTTTTTCCTTCACACCATATTTCCCTTCAAGTGCTGTAAGTATATTAAAGGAACAGGCTTGTTTTTGTGGAATGTGAGTGGCACGCTTCCAGCGCAGTCCTGTGGCCTGCACAACCCCGGGACTTCCTCTCAGAGTTTCAGCAGTTCAGGAGACACCAGTCAGGGAACGGGGAAGAGGTGGTTTTCGCTACATTTTGCACAACCTCACAAAAAATTCCTAAATGCTTGTGCACCCAACGCTGAAAATCTCCTTCTCACAGTCGAGCTGGCCCATTCTGAGACAGAGATATTCATTATTTTCCAGTGAATTATTTGAATCAGTGGGTGAGAATATGTTATAAGAATTCATTCAGTAAGGAACACATGATCAGCGTTCAAAAGGGCACTTTATCACGTCACTCCATGTTCTCTGATGATTCAAAAACTTGAATTATATACAGAAAACAGAGATTTCAAAATTACAAAACACATGTATGTGCTGTATATGTATATATGATTGTATGAACATGTATGTGTACGTATGTACTGTAAACCTAAACAACAATCTAAGCCAGAAAATGGTACTGCACACTGATTATTTCATCTTTGTGTGTGTGCATCTGTGTGTGTGGATTTAGACATATACATACATGAGTATGTTCCCTGAACCCACAGAGTTGCTGTATCAAGCACAAGGCCGAAAGACCAGGCAGAGCAGCCAAGCACAGTGCTATTAGCAGACTTCCTCCTCCATTGTATCTGCACAGGAAGTCCTGGCCTGTGCTGATACCGACCCCCCACCTGCCAGTCGCCTGTATGCAAAACACAGGAGTTGCTGGCCCCAAAGGGGGTAGCGGCATGGAGCGAAATCAGAGGACAGACAGGCCTCAAAATCCTACACCTTCTAATCAAAGCAAACAGCTTTGAATGAGCACAACAAGACAGAGAAAAATCAGAGCAGAAAGAAATTTCCAACGCTGAACATAAGTACAAAGTAAATAGTATTTTATCAAGCCCAACACCACCAGACCAAATACATCTTGCGTGTTTTTTAGACCTCTTTCTTTTGAGTATATGCCATGCACTACAATGAATAACAAACACTGAAATAGTCTTCTGTCCAATCTGTTTTTCTTTTTCCATCTTTCCATAATGGGTCCTGAATACTCAATCCACAGCAATGAATTGGAACTCTGCAGCAGCCCAACTCCAGGTAAGCAGGCTGCTTTTCATCAAATCCTGTATTGCAAAAGAGCACTTGTGACACAAAAAAAAGAATAAAAAACAAAATGAAAAGATGGACTCAAAAGATGACAAAGGAAAGAGGAGAAGAACTGCAAAGTGCTACCACCACCCGTATGTCAAACAGGAAGATAAAGACAGATTTGTAAATGAGGGACAAAATAAAGGATTATTACAATTCAGTGCTCCCAGGCCTGTACTGCTGAAACACAGAGAGAGAGATGTGCATACATGTACGTGTTCCCATGATCCTCTTCTGCAAGGAAGTGACTGCAATGTGGCTTTCCTCTCTTGCCCAATGGGAGGCAAGTCTGAGGTGATATTACAAGAGCCACTGCAGATTGAGAGACAGTAAAGGAATAAGATTCAAAGACAATACAGCTTTGTAATCGCGTTCGCAGACATTTGATGGCCCTGTGGTTGACTTGACCATGCTACTGTGTGTCCTTTGGATTCAGTTTGTGACAGTTTCTCCCTGTCCCTTCCTGTTAGCCTGCTTACACAGAATGAGTGCACAACAGCTGCACTGAGCAAGCCAGTTACAAACACAACCAAAGCTTGTGTCCGCTTTAAGGTTTTAGTGTGTGTATTCAAGCTTTTTGTTTCAGTTTTGACTTTGTGTTTGTCAGCACTCGTGCGTATATGTACATGTGCGTGTGTGTGTGTGTGTGTGTGTATGTGTGTGATGTGTGTGTGTGAGTTAAACACATGCTGAAATATGTCCCACTGTTTTCAACAGGGAAAAATACGCTGGAAAATACTTATGACATCCAGTGATATTTGACCAAGGCTTTTATCAGAAAAGGCTTATGCTGTGCTAACACCTCCATGCACACTCTGCTCTGGGATAAAGGCCCAGTGTTTCTCCTCTGTGGCCCCAGGTCCACACATACTGTCCGGTGTCTGTGTGGCTGGGTGGGGCAGGGCAGGAAGGGCAGATTTGTGACTGCTGTGTTTGTTGCCCCTCCACCCCTTCAGAGACAGACTCACACACACAGACAAATACACATACTAACACACACATATACATACGCACACATACACACACACACACATGGCTTGCTTGTATGGATAAGGAGAAGCCTTGTTCACATCTCAGTGCCCTCTTCTTCTCCCTCTGTTCACATGCATTCATGCAACTACAGCCATGAAGATCAGATTGTTTATGAAAGAGAAAGTCCCATCTCCCTCTCAGGCTTGAGTTTTTTTTTTTTCATGTTACAGTATGAGCGTGATTCTAGGGGTTTGCCAATGTGGTACAGAACACAAAAGGAAAACCTGCCCGAGTATAACCCAACAAAACACACATTCACCTGGGGGATTTCGGTGGATGGATACTAAATTCAAACACAGTGAGAGATGAGCAAAAAGCATTTTAGCAGTATATCCCATTTTCTCTCTGCTGAAGAGGAGTTCCACTCTGGCAAGCAGCAGAATGAAATAGTGGCGATGAGATTCCATTGGCTGCCTGGCGTCCTCCTCCGAGCCGTGCAGGTTTGGAAATCTGAACCGGGCCAGGAGAGCGTGTCTGCGCTGAAACAGACATGTGAGGAGTGCAGGGGGTGGAGGCAGGGAAACTCGTTCTAAATTTTTTTTCCCCCTGCGTTTCACCTCAGATGCACCCGGGTACAGTGAAGCGAATGTGTGCGACTGTTTTGCTATGGAGATTTATCATTGGCTTTTGGTCAAACGCCCCACAGTGTGAAGAACACAGGCTGGAAACGTGTACGTGGTGACAAAAACGCACATGCTATCTGTGCTCTGCGGTGAGCCCAGCATCAGAAAATCCACAACCAGAGCAGTGCACCCGCCCCACGCCCCCTTCCCTGTCCCCCTTCCTGCCCCTGCCCCACATCCCCTGGAATCAACTCGGATTAATCAGTTCTCCTTAATTAGTTCCAATGGCCTGCCTCGTTAGCGTGGCAGTCTGGAGACCCGCGGGGCAGAGGGGAGATTACTCTGCGCTGTCCCGAGCACAATGCAACGGCCTGAATGCCAAAGATTCCACAGTCGCACACAGACCCCTCACTGTACTGCGCTCGGGACCAGAGCACTGCTCTGCACACAGGCAGTCAGCTGACTCCACAGCCAGATGTAGTCTCTCCCTGTTTGAGCTTTCTTTCCCCGCAGCCCTCGCACCTCCCTCTTGGCCCCCAAACATCAGTCCCCGCAGATCTTTTGCCTCAATGCCACTCTTCTACCCACCCAAGCTCTCACTGTCCTATCCCACTCTCAGGGCCTCACTGCCCTCCTCCTTCTCTGGATTTCACTTTTTTTTTTTTTTTTACAGACCCCTTCCACTCTCACGAAACATTCTAGGGCTGCACAGAATCAGGTCCACACAGCCACGACCCAGAGAGCAATTAAAAAGGGCTCTGTGCCTCCCTGCTCACTTTTAATCAAGATCAAACAAATCCAACCCGACGCAGTGGCAGCAGTGGTACAATCACAAATCTCCAGCCAAGCCCTCGTTTTATATTTAGGTCCAAGGTCTGAAGTAGAAAAGAGAAGAGAAAGTATGACCGGTTGTCTTTTGTGAGAGATTCATTTACCAAACGGCTCATCCAGGCACACCAGCAGCCATGCTCAGCAGCCATAGTGTAAAACCTCAACAGACCCACGGCTTTAACTGGACTATGTATTAAAACTATGCGAGCTGTGATCTGAGTCACCCTATCCGTACACATTCTGACCCCAGTCAATACCTTGCAGTCTATTACCATTCGATACATTACCTTCCATTACCATTGCCAAGAGTTTAATCTTAATTATTCAGAGAACTTTCTGAACTAGTCGAGAACTTTAATCTTAATTGTTTGTTTAACAGTGAATAAATGGTTACCTCAGATTGTTCTCAGTGAAGTAATGTTGTATTGATGGTTGAAAATGGTTTAAAAAGCTCCATAGTTAAAGCTCCATAATTAATAGAAAACTCAACATCTTTACAGTTGTTCTACTTGATGCAAGAGGTGTATGGGGTGTCGATAAAGAGCTCTGGCACCGTGAAAAGTAAAAAAAAAAAAGGAAACTATGGCAGTGCCACATGGTTGATGAGAAAGGGGCTGATATCACCACGGTGTCTTTCAGTATTGCGACCGCATCATCACGGCATGACAGCAAGGAATGACATCACAGACTGTGCTAAATATAGACAAACGCAGTCTGAGACCAAGGCTACGGTAGCCTTGTTCTAATAGATAAACAGAGAGACAGTGATGCAGATAGTGATGCAGGAAGCCCTTGTCTCACAGGGTCATCTGTAAGTTTGCATCTTAGGAATGTAGGGCTATTTCAGTGCATTAAGAATATACTGGTCATCATCCTCTATTTGGGACTGGTCTTATTGGATGAGAGGTTTCCTTAAGAATAATATGCACGAAGTTAATGAGAAATCTGTAACAACCCTTTATTTCCAGGTAATACGAAATGAATAATGTGGTAACTGGTTACTCATTAACGCTGAATAAATGCTTTATACATAGCCAGTGAAATGAAAATCTTACCAAAAGGTTTAGACCTAATGTCCTACTATTCCTACTATTAATTTTCTGCTCTTTAAATTTGTATATGAGTCCGTTTTTTTCAGCAGGTATAATATCTCAGCAGAGGGCTATTGCAGGTGGGTTTCTAAGGCATAAAAGGCATCCCTATCCATAGACAAACACACTCACGCGGAAGAGAGTCAGCAGCATTTGTGCCAGTTACAGCACTGCACGTGTGGGAAGGTCTCAGGTCACAGTCCATTGAGAAAAACAGCGAGTTCCAGTAAGGCGCCGTGCAAGATGGCGCTCTCCTGCCGACGGCGCCCGTCCCAGGGGAGCCGGGACTCAGTCAGGGGCACTGCCAGGGCAAACGGCCGGAACGCCCAGCTGGCGCACACAGCGACAGACAGCACCGGCGTGTGATAAATAACCTCAACATGGGGGCTGCAGGAAATGACAGGAGCTGCGAGGCCCAGATCTGGGGTGGAGTGTTATCCCACATATAAAACAACACTGCCCACCCTGCCTGTTATTACGGTCACTGTTATCATTACAATCATTATCATTGCCTGTGTCTGGATTTATTTTTCTTATTTTTATTATCCTAATAATTTTATTGAGAGTGTTATTATTTTCATTGCTGTAATTGGGGGAAAAAAAAACTCCACCTATCTCGATAAAGTTGCTAGTACTGTGTCACCTTCATTATATTTGTTCAGCCATTTTACCGATTACTGTATGTACAGTGAATCACAAGAGGTCAATTATAATGATGAGTGTTAACATATTTCGCCAAAAAATAGCAACTGAATCCATGGCACTACATTCACAAGTCAACACTGTATATCTCCTCAGGCATGGTCTGTAGCAAACAGAGTAAGACAGGCCTAAGGACATCTGAAGGTGTAGGAGGACAGAGAGCATGGAAGAGCAATGACAGGACCTACCTCGAATCAAACTGCCTTAAATTACATTCATTAACTCCGAAAACGATGTCAGCAGTGTCACATCTTCCTGCCAGCTTCCTGATCAGGACCGGCGTCACACGCCCGCGGTGAGGTGACGAATGGCTAGTGGACAGCAAGGGACCGAATGGCAAGGAGGAGAGTGAGACGCCAGAGAAGGATCTCTCACCCCCTTCACCGGCCCTTCATGTTTCCCTGCACCTTGCACAGTTGCCTTAACCTTGTTTACACGGATACCAGCGGTCCGTTTAATTGCCTTCAGCATCCCCCGCAAAAGCCTGACTTCTTCAGGTATTCCGCTGTATAGCAGGTAGCATCTTTGCATATTCCTGCACAGCTCCTTGCCAAATGATTTTGCAAATATGACTTATGCTGATATTGAAGACTTTGTACTTATTAACCTCCATCTGCATTTATAATAACCGGCAATGGCTTTTTTTAGGAAGCATCATAAGACACACAATGTTGCCTTAGAGTTTTAGGTCACTTATTCTTATTTTAGAATTGCCAAGAGCAGTGGAAATCTTACAATAAATGATGAATGATCAAACATTACAAAAAAGCAATTTTTTTATCCCTTTTTTTATAAATCCCCTTTAGCACATGTTGAAACACAACAAATTGTGATTCATATAGACAACGTTAGCATACATGTGCATATCTGTTTACTTTGTACTGAGGATTACTTGGGTGAATTTTATGTTGTGACTGTTATGCAGTCAGCTTTGAGGTGTCCGTCTCCCTCAGCTGCTGCTCTCACCCATGCAAATGAACAGGGGGCAAGAAGACAGTGGTTGCAGATCCTGACAAACAATATATTCACTGTTACCAGCACACTTTTTTATTTTTTAGTTTGAGAAAAACTACATTCAACCTACGGTACCATTACAACAAGTGTTCAAGCACTATCAATTCACACATTTCAAGAGAATGAGACTGTGTGTGTGCATGTAAAAGAGACATTTACAGATGTCTCACAGACACTTTTTATCGAATTGTAAAGTAAGAGTACAGAGAGAGAGAGAGAGAGAGAGAGAGAGAGAGAGAGAGAGAGAGATTTGTTGTGTGTGTATGCGCGTGCGTGCGTTCGTGCGTGCGCATGTGTGTGCACGTGTGTAAAAATGCCAGGCCAGCCTGACAGGCACCATGAATAATTGCTGGGCAGACATCGCACTACAACGCGGTGTGGCTAATACTCGCGGTTTGGGCTGGCCGATCCCATAAAACTGCTTCTGAACTTTCCATTCACCCCTCGTGCAGACACTCTTCTCCCTGCACGCATAAATACACACACGCAACAGAGCTCGGCGCTAATCAGGCCAGGACCCCAGGGTGCCATGTGTCCAAGGTGGAGCCTGAAATCTGCCCCTGGAAAGTGCCCAGAGCTAGAGCCCTGAAAGGAGGGGGACACTCTACCCTCCCTCTCCTTCCCATACCCCTTGTGTTTCAGGGTGGTGATGTTAACAAATGGCGCTATTTTCCAGCCACTCAGCAGGAAATGCATCACGGCATATTGTGGAGACAGGGCTGCTGTTTTTACAGGAAGGAGTAAAAATAACCCAGGCGGTTCCACTGGGGTTGACATGACATGACACAGCTGCTGTTATCTTTTTCGTTCATTAGAAGAAGAGGCCATTTTGGCTCAAAATGGTGAGAATGCACTATTCAGTCCCTGCGCTTTGTTTTACTGTGTGTACTCGTTTCAGCGTGCGAGTGCCATTCGAACACCCAATGAGGTGCACACAGCTGCACAACACAGAAAGAGAGAGCACCATGAAAACAAGCCGGAGGGAGGGGTCATGGGAGGCTCACTCAAAACCAATCTGCCCCCGCCCCCGCCCCCGCCCTCGCCTCCACAAACTCCTGCACTGTACATTCACTACGGTCTCATGACTGGTACTCTGAAATAGAAAACACCATTCAACCTGTGTCCAGCTGTACTCTTGCACACCTACTGCACTGAGTCAAAACCCAGCCAGGTTCACCCTGCCTTTAAAGACAAAATAAACAGATCTTGCAGAACCACTGATATTGGAATGCATTCTGGCATGCAAGGCAGAAGTAACTGATATTTAGCATTGGTAGATTTAATTTTTTCATGTACAGGTATATTACAAAATAGGCTGGAAGTGAGCACATGCCATAAAAAACTGCCAATGGAGGAATATGAAAATATTCCTCGCAAAGATTAACAGCAGCATTTTCAGGTAGATTGCTTCCCAATTAAAACCCCATTAAAATCCACACATTACCAAAAAAAAAGATGTAACCATATAACAAATACCTGATGGGGGGTAGGGTTTAATATTCTATAACTCTGAGATGTTATCAGTGCGGTGGTCACTATTTACATTAATAATGGGCATCCCTAATTAACAAACTGGGGTCAATTTCTGGGATCAAAATATTTCCCAATACTAGGCCGACACATCTAGTTAAACGTACATCTTCACTCCCTTCCTCCCCTAGTTGTTGCATTTGGAGAGCAGATAAAGCTGCAAAAAAAAACACTATTCTATGACCTCCCCTCGTTACTATTCCCTGATGCAAGCAGGAAGTGTGGCATAATGATTTACGGGCTGGACATGCAACTGGAAGGGTGCATGTCTGCATCTTAGGTGGGACACTGCTATTGCTTCATTAAATAAGGCACTTAGCCTAGATTTGTCCTAACAGTGTAAATGGATAATATGTAAACATGTAAGTGCTGTTAAGTCACCCAGGATAAGTGTGTCTGCCAAAAAAAATTATGTAATGTTGTTCAGACTTCCACTAAATGGCAAAACAATTGGCCCCTGAAGTGCACTATCTCCTGTTTCCATAAATGTTGGCTGTAATGTTTGTGTTTTTTCCCTGGTTCACCAAGTGCCTGAGACCGGTAGCTTTGTCATCCCCACCCACCCCCCCACAAACCCCACATTCCCCTCCCGCCCCCTCACCACCGCCTCCCTAAATCATCTAAGTGGAATCATGAGATATGATGTCCTGTGCTTGGAGCCCCAGTCAGACAGCGCACTGTAATATCTAGTCTGCCTTTGCTGAAGCTCAGGTCCATCTCATGCCAGACAATTTGACGGTTTGACAGACAGACTGATGGACACACGACCGCAGGGAGCCACATGGAATCCCACAGGGACACGAGGAGACAGGAGTTATGTGAATGTTCTGCTTGCCCAGTAAGTTCTGAAACAGGAGAAGAATCCATCCCCCACCCCATTGGCCCCGTATCACAGCATTCTACAAATGCTTTTAAAGGTCTTGTATGAGCTTGTCTGTCCTGCTTGGCACCTCTTTCACCAGACTTCATATATCACAGTCATAAATGGGCTACCCTCATACACTGTCACTGAGTGCCACTGCCCCCCCCCCCCCCCCCCCCCATGCAACCCGAAAAATAAGCCTCCAGATCCAAACGAAAGAAAAACAAACAAAGCAAGAAAGTGCCATCTCCTTCCATGCAGTCACTTGTCCAGTCCACAGTCAGGGGCTAAGCAATGGTGTCCACTGCGGAAACACGAGAGGAGACGGACGCAGGGAAATGAGTTCACAGCTCTGGAATGGAGGATGTTTGACGCTTTTCCCTACACACGCCCCCCCCCCAACCCAAATGATTGAAGTGTTTGTGTCGTCTCCTGTTATTGTCAAGCAGCCCAAGAACATTTCATTGACTGACTGTTGAGCCTAAAAATAATTTACATGTTTTTGCCCATGTTTGAAAAGAGGGAAACTTTATCTCGAAGAATTTCATGCAGATTTGAGAGCACAGAACGAGAGGAAAAAGCCTTTTTTCCAGCACAATTCCACACCAAGTGTTCAGCATGGCCTTTTTCTCAGAATTGTTCTTGTGGATTGTGATGCAGGGGACTGTGTTTCCTGTATTTTCCAAACTCATTTTACATGTTTTCACACTGCCATACATTCTGGATAGCCGGGTAGGTTATCAGCACTTTCTTTATATTTTTACCAACTGATAAAATGTTTTCTTTTGTGTTACACAGGTTATTCTTCCCTGCGCTGTGCATTTCACCCACTGCAGTGAAGTCACTGCATGGCTCCTAGAAGATTCCTTCTCCCAGATTTTCCCAGATAAACGAGAGGAAGACAGACATCAAGCTGAACCTGTCAAAAACATCCCATTCTCAAAACACCTGAAAAAAAAAATCAACAATACACTGCTGTACTTTTGGCATTTTCCTTGTTTTCACATGTAGTCTGCAGAGGGGCTACAGACATCACAAGTGCTCCTGCCTCTGCACACTCTCAGTCAGCCAAAACAAACAAACGTGCGATCAGGGGAAGCTGGAAGAAGACACAGCAGGTTGTGAAGTGGAAGGAGGGTAAATGTGGGTCTAGCAGATTGTTCAAAAACCAATGAACTACATCAGCATGCGCCTGCTACCACAGACCAGTTTTTAGACGGATGTCTCTTTGGTGCCAGGACTGGACACTGAGCACATCACAAGACAGGCCTTTGCATATAAAGATAGATGAAGAGATAGAAAAGATCAAATCAAAGGTCCTTGACATTAAGATGGAGAGAAAAGCAGAAAGAAATGCCTACAAACTTTCAAAAGGCTTAGTTTCAGGTCTCTTTCTCTGGCCGCCTGTATGATGATCTATCTTTCAGCAGGGGTTAAAAATAAGGCTCACGTGGCCTGCACAGTTCATTGGTTTCCACGGCTTTCCCATCCAGCACCATGGAATTCCACTGACTGACAACTGGCTGCAGACTTTGGCCCAAGGCATTCTGCACCCAGTAAATGATTTGTTATGTAATTAATTTAATAATCCTCACCTTATCTGAACTTGCACACTCCTATGCCTTCTTACCACAGCCAGAAAAACACAACTGGAAATGAAGTCTAGGCAAATAGGACTGAAGAATGCTCTTCACTTCCATCTGTGTGCTAACTGTGAGTGTATGTACTAAAAATGACATCAAAATGATAATTTCATTACTAGCCTGCTGATGGTATATCAGTGTTAGGACCAATGAACCGCTTTCTGAGAATTGGGGGGCTCTGAGAAATTTAATTGTGCTTTTTACAAGCATGTTGAGAGGGACTGTTTTTTTGGCACAAAGGTTAAGCCTAGTCAATCCCTGAAAAACACACCAATGCCCCTCTTGCTGTGATCCAAATAGCGGTAGGCAAGGCTCCACGGTTAGGAGAGAATTGACCATTTATAACATGTCATTTTTGCCTGAGCCGCAAAGGCAGGGCACTGCTACACTGTGTCACTCAAGCCACACAATCTGAATTTAGAAGAAAAAAAAATCAACAGAGGTACCAATTTTCAAGCTACAGCTTGTATCACTGAGGAGTGCGTGAAAAGAGTGTTCACCTGTGACCACAGGCACAAAGGTGAGAACAGTGTGTACTAAGCATGAATCAAACTCCGCTGCTTGCTTGACGCACAGGCCGGGAAACACAGGAGGAAACAGCTCACCACTCTCTCACAGAGGGAGGGGCCTCTGCTTAGCATTTTCGCCATATTTAACCATTTCACTTTTTTACTTTCAATGGTGCACTATGAAGGCATAAGGGCTGCGTGAGGAGTGGATATGAGCTCTCACCTGACCTCGGCAAGGCCACCAGACCACTTCGCTGAGTCATGGGAGTAAACGAGTGCCTTTGAGTGCCAATAACCTACATGTCACTCGCTCGCTCTGATCCTGCCTGTTTGCCCTCCCTGCCCTCTCCCCACATGCCTCAGAGTAGCCGGCCACAAACTCTGTTTGTTGTGGGATGACCTTGCCAGGCATATTTCTTTGTTCCGAAACTCGGTAGCTGTTTGTAAAGAGGGGGGTACGCGACTGGAGTGAAGCAAGTGCTACTGCTGGTCAGGGGAATTGATCCAGGACTTCAAAGAGCACCCAGGTAATAGAGGTCATTTGCTAGAATCAAGGCCGATCTCTAAATATTTGCAGTACACCACCTAAGGACACCAACCAAGTCAGCCAGTCAGCTAATGTACAAAGAACAGCTAAGTCTGACAGAGTCTCATGTTCCTGTTTTCGAGTACTATTTACATATGCACTTAACTGACATCTCTTTCTAACCATATCGACTATTCAGATCACATTATAAAATCATGTACATGATGCAGATGCCTGATGGAAGAAAACTGTATTACTTATAACACCAGAGTATTTTTAAGACAGATAAGGGCGCAAGTTTGCAATTTGCAAAACCTTGCCCTCTAAAGCTTTCCCCTCCCCCATATGGGCAATGTACTCCAACTCCTAACTCATAAACTCTAGCCTGTCCACTTGTGTGGTGGGTCCTGTTGTTCCAAAAAAGGGAGCTGGACGAGTCGATTATGGACTAGAACAACAAGGTTGTGATTCACCCCAGACAGAGTTAGACATAACCACCAGTACCCATCCAAGTATTATCTTTTGTTTTTTTTCTACACTCTGTGAAAAGCTTTTCCCAAGTTCCCTCAAAATCTGTGCTGTCAAAGAGGCAGGTTTTGATCCTGCACAGCCATAGGCCATCTAACCACACATCAGGGAGCCTGACGGAAAGTGGATCCCCCAATTTTCTTTGAGTCTCGGTGCATAGGTCGCCTACACAGTGCTGTTACTTACAACATCTCAGTGAAATTGTTATAAAAATCAAATAGTTGGTGCAAAACAACTCTCCACAAGGTATTTCTGACATTCCTATCATACAAACTGCTCACCCTCAAATACCGATGTGATCCTGTGCCTTCTTTAAATTGTGATCTTCTTGGTAGTATCAGTGTACAGCTTCGGAACAGGACCTTTCCAAAGCAGCTCCAAAGTGAGTCCATTATTTGGATTACAAATATGGGCCCTAGAGGGGAAGTGCCAGAACAAACAGACATACAGTACCCACCAAGAGAGTCTCTCCTCCAGTATCTCAAGCCTGAATTAGGTGGGAATCATTGCATCTTTTGGGTGTCATTCTTTCAAGAGTGCTCATAGTCAGTGGAACCACGCTGCTGCTGAAAAAAGAAAATCAAGCACTTGTTCCCCGTCTTTCCCTCATGCCCTCTCCACCCCTCCCCCCACTCGCAGCTCTGTCCTGCACCAAGCAAGCCTTCACAAAACAGCCACAGTCTGGCAGGAGGTGGACTATGAATAACCCAGTTAGGAGTGGTGAATGGCCTCTCACTTTCCCACAGGCTCAGCCGCCTGCCCAAGGCCGATGGGAGTGATGTGCCACCCTGAGCAGGCACGGTGCCCATCAGGTCGCCAAAAGTCTGGCAGGGAGATGATGTGCTACACTGCAACTCACATTCCTTACACGCCAATGTTGTACAGAAGCACAGACAGACAGAGAGAGAGAGAGAGAGAGAGAGACAGAGAGAGAGAGAAATGAGGGTGGCAATGAAACTCAGCTCATGTTGTAGTGTTCATGCTGGGTACACAGTTGGCCCTTGTTGTAGTCTGTACTTATCCATCGCACTTTGCAGCACACAGCAAAAGATATCTCAGTCATACCGACACAACAGTGGGGATTCGTTTTAAAAAAGGCATAATGACAATCACTTTCCCATTGACCTGCTTACTTCCCAAATCGCAGCTTGGAGAGATGTCAGTTAAATAAGGCCAGGATTTTTGTTATGCTGTAAAACATGGCGATAGAGCAAAAGAGAGACACAGAGAAAGACAGTAAGTGAGATTAAGACTGCCTATGTCATTACCAGGAATGATGTGTCATTGTTGCATATGATTGGAACACAAGCCAGCTCCACCTTCCTGTGTCTTGAAAGGCCTGCAAATGGTGAAATGCATACATATCCACTGCTCTGCAATATTGTATTAAATTGTGAGGGATGAAGAACACAGGTCTCCATGGAAGCTCAAAGTATGTTTTGGAGAGTGGTGAACATTTTCTCCCTCTCTTCCGTGTCTTTCTCTGTCTGCCAGTCAAAGAGAGTACCAGCCTAATCCAACTTTCCAAACCCATCAAGCAACAGAAATATCCTATGACTCCAAAGAATGCTGACACCATTACGTCACAAAGGTAGAGGTGCAGACATTGTTTTGTCACGGCATGTGTAGACTGTGACGATTACATAGTAAAAACACCTCTCTGAAGTATGTGTCTTCCTTGTAATTACTGGCAGTCGTCAAGATATTTTTAGATATGTTGTACAACATGCTAGAGAAATTTACCCTCCCTCACGTTTCTATGAGACGGTTTCTATTATTGCTATGACTAGCTCTGACAGAATGATTTGTATGCCTTGACCTTTATTTAGAGTCTAAACCAGTTAAGATAAGTGCTACAGATTGTAAAAGTATTCTAAAAATATTTTTTTTTATCATCATACTGAAGTTTTTCAGCTCTCACTGTGTACATGTCTCATAGTTATCTAATTTAGCCGTAAGAGAAATTAGAGAAGGGTGGGGAAAAAAATGGAAAACCTCAGTCTCTGATTTTCTGTGTAAGTCACCAGACACCACAAAGCTCACCGGATTTTCAAGTTATCTTTAAATCACGAGACAAACTACTTACCTCTGGGGGAGAAGTCAGATGATCAGCTGTGGTCATGACAGTAATTCACCAGTACCCCACTACCAGCAATTACTACCAGCATCTAACAACAAGAACTCTGACCACCCACTCAGAAAAAAAAACAGCTGACAGCTGTAGAGATTTCAGAGCCAGCATCTTATTGTAGAATTCATATGCTTAATTCACACTCACTTTCTCCTTAAATATTTCCACTGGCCCAATCCAGACTCATAGGAACTACAGTCATGTCTTGACCCCATGCCCCCAATTATCCAATAACAAATATTTTACCTACTTGGGAGCTGCGGCTATGTGGAAAACTTTAGAAACAGATGCGGACGCAGGCGAAATCACGCAGCCTTTTGGTTTCACATGCACAGCAGAAATGCAGGGAGGCGTCAGGCCTTACGGGGCCTCTAATTACACTAATTTCGTTGTGTTTTGTTTTGTGTTTGGCAGTGACAGAAAAAAAAGCTTTCATCGCCCTTTCTGCAGCTCAGTCCCAGTGCACATATTGAACATTTGCGGTAGCAATCAGTCAAACGTCTGTCCTCTGCCGTGCATCTCTTCCCTCATAATGTGGGTGTGACGTCCCCGCGCATTCACAACCATCAGGTAATTAGTGAGATCAAAATGATACCAGTGTGGGACGACAGTGAACTTTTCCAGCATTGTGCGTGGAACAGGGCCATACTTGGTCGCCTGTGGGAGTAAAACCATTCTCTTTGTCCTCTTCATTCACAGCAGAATCTCAAGTGTTACTAAAGCAGTGAATGAGTAAGCCCCTGACATGCATTAATCAAGCCACTTTGATGAAGGTAATTATGTTTTTAATGGACTTCATGCCCACCCCTAATTCTGATCTATTCAAGACTCATCATCTTTAAGCCGCTGTTCGCCATGATTATTTTCAAAGGATCTTCATGTTTGTAGTTATGATTTATAAAGACAAGCAGCTGATTATTATTATTAATTTAATTATGGATTCCTTCATCCAACTCATCTGCCCCTGAACTCTCAAAGCGAAAACCTACTGGTCGCAGGAGCACGGGCTCATCTTACGTGCAGAGTATAGCACACTTAGTACAGCGCACTGCCAATGTCGTGGACCCGCCGGGGGTTCTGTCAGCCTTAAGAGTATTTGATCGAAAATCCCCAGGTCAATCTGCCAGCCCAGGCAAAGGAACAGATATAGGACAATGCTCGCAAAAAAAGATGAAGAGGAAATGTAATCATCGGTTTGATTTGGCTTCATTATGCCATCATTAAGAGCCAACCTCCTGATTTTGCTGCACAGCACGGGAAAATCGGGGCTGAAGCGATGCTGCATGTGGCCAGACAACAGACACACAGCTGGTGTGCAGAGGTCCATTTTAAATGAACCGACTTATAGATCAAGTATAGGCTAACTGCGCCCCTGCAAGTACAGTACAATAGACGTGCTGCCTCTGCAGATGACGTGTTTTGGCTTCGGTATCACAGACGTAGGCCTATCCAACTCCAGTCTTTCTGGCTCTGCACTCCGACCACATTTGCTACTTGAGCGGCAAATGAGATTAAGCATTACATCTGCACACTGCTAATGCGCGCCCTGAGCAAACTGATGGAAAGGTTGGTTTCACACTGGCACAGGGCTAGAGGTGCTGGGGTTTTTTTTTTTCTTTGCACTGATGAATGAAAAATAGAGGCGACTTTGGCAAGGACCATTTCAACTCATTTCTCATCTCGCAGGCTGCAAGAAACTGGTGTGGAAAAACCCTACTTTAATGCACACGAACACCAGGGCCAGTCCCTGGCGTGGAGATTGCTTTGATCTTTTCACTGCACAGGTCAGGCAGTTTTACAAAAGCTACATATTCAGTTGTAAATCTCAACATCTGAACCTTTTCAGTTCTCAGATCATCCTAATTTGATATTTAGATGTTTTCCTTTCCAAGGAAGTGGGACATTGTGTTGTATGACCACGTATGCACTTGATATTTTACAATAGCAAACAGGTGAATATTTGTTACCAGGAAAGCAGACAAATTCAAACAATGCTTATTTGCATTTGGCAGGGAGGGCTGAGCTAGGGAAACATCTTTCACAGGGATATAAATTTCCATCTCAGTGAGGATGACTGTACTGTTCGTCCAAGGATGGTGGATGTGTCATACATCTTCCTATGATTTTGCCCTCACTCGCAGTAAAGATACTGATATATAACCTATTTGTTATATTTTAAAAGAGAATATGACTGCCTTGATGAGAAAATAATTAATCACAATTAATATTTCCCAAATTACCTGAATATCATTAGTGTTTGACAGTGGAGTTTGTGTATTGTGTAGCATTTTATAAAAGTATGGAGGTGTACAGAAAGGCATTATATCACAATATATTGCCTCTTGTCTGGCAGGTGTGCTGAGCTCAAAACACTCTCTGGGGAGGCCCTTTGAGTTGTTTAGGTAACTAGGTACAGATTTATATCACTGCTTGATAGGGGGAAGTACTTTATTTTGTTTAAAAAAATGGACGTAACTAAAATCTACGTGATGCATGCATTTTTTTGTAGAGTGGCCACAACCCATTATGGAACACCCACTCTTTAAGTGACAAAATCTTTCAGTGAATCCTCCATGGCCAATGTTAAGCCATTGCTCTGATTAATTGCCTATGTATTCTTATTTAATATTGTGTCTGAGAATCTTTTGGATAAGCGGTAAAGGGCCCATGTGATTTCCTTTTGCATGGGGCCTCAGCATTGCTAGGAATGCCAATGCCTGTAGACAGGGAGCAACAGAGAGTTTTCTTAGTCCAGCCTGCAAAAAACAGGTGGCACAAAAGCACTGCTCTCTTGATAAGTACGTGGTATTTTATCCTTTCTGTGTTTTTTTTTCTTGACTTTCAGACAGTTTGACATAGAGCAGGTTAGATCACCTTATCACCTGTTCTAAGCCTTTTGTCACACTGGTGGGGTGCTGTGGTGCTTATGCAACAGTCAGAGTCACTTTGGCCCACGGAAGTCATGATTGATCAATTAATCAGATTTAGCGACACACCAAAAAAAAATCTGTATCTGAAATATCCAGGCTCATCTTTATTTTCCTAAAAACATTCATTCATAAGTAGCGTAAAACGTTCCTTTCAATATTGTGTGAACTAACCCAGTACACCTTAATGTAAAAGGTAGCTGTTTAGCTCTGACTACTGCAACCACAAGTGGCCACAGGAGAGCACTGTATTCTATTTACATTGGAGCACTCACGACCACTGAAATGTCATCTCCAGTGTTCAGATGTGTAAGACAATAATAATTTTTAAAATCATAAAATTTCTAATATGCAATGATATCAACTTTTGTCAGCAATGAACAACTAAGGACATTGACATAGCTACTCCCTCTAAGAGCAGAGTCTCCTAATAAAAGGAGAATTATTGTTATGAAACCATACTGATAAATACTCATGGCTATTAATTCATCTTAACTCTCTATTTAATGACAATAACAAAACTTTTACACACAGTTACCCAGCTGTAGCTGCTTTAATCAAACAGGAGCAATCAATTCTTAACAGGACCAAAAATAGCTTGCTTGTCTCGTGCTTGTAATAGACAAATGCACTTTCCTATAAGGCCATCTTCTCAAATTAAATAAAGCAACATGAATTTAATTGGATCCGCCATCTCCTTGCAGAAAACATTCGGTTTATGTGTACGCCCCCCTTTCAGCATTCTTGTGCATATAGCAAACTATTCTTTTCAGGACTTGGCCCCAGATTTATCAAATCACTGATGGAAACACACAACAGACCTGCACGTTCAGCGACAACAACAGCGTGCGCTCAAACGCAAAGCGACGTGAGTGAGATTCGGTAACGAAGAGGTTGCACAGATACCCTCAGGTCTCGGGTAAAGCAGAGACTCGAAATAGCTTAAGAAACGCGCGCAATTACGCACCAGAGCGCACGATTCCATTGTCAATGACAACTTACGGTGGACATTGTTTCACTTCAGTCCCCGATTCAAACTCCAGACAAGCGCTCAATTTGTCTCAAGTGTCTGTTGAGTTTGTAAACAATATGAAATCTCTTAGCTATATTTCAGGCATCAAGGAAAGTGTTGCTGCATCTGAAAACACTATCATTGTATGGAGAACAAAGCTATGTAAACGCTGAGGGAAAAAATGTTACTCACGCAATCTTGGTAAACAGCTACTCTAAATTAAATACTGTTAAGCACACGATGTCCCGCTCAGATCGTCCCGGGGCTAATATTTTTCACTACCTGTAAGGTCACGTTAGGTAAAAACATTGCTTTTATTTGTTGAATTGTTTTTGTAACTATACAAACTTCCCTAAATGTATATAGCCACAGGGAACCTATCATTTATTAGTCTTTGACCTCAAAAACATATAATCTGATTGAATTGATTTTGATCGAGTTACTCTGTTCTTACCTTCCAACCGGCGGAGCTGTTGCTGTCACCTTTGTCCTTAAAGTACGGCACGCTCTTCACCATCCAGTCGTAGATCTGCGACAAGGTGAGTCGCTTCTCCGGGGAACTCTCGATTGCCTTAGTGATCAGATCAGCGTAAGACATATTTCCCCAGGCATTGCGACGAGACGAGCTGCTCTTCCTCTGAGCGGCGGCAGCTGCGGCGGCGGACACCGAGGAGGCAGTGCCCACAGGGGAGGACAGCGAGGGCACCTGTTGCTGTGGCGGGAGTTGTGGGCTTGGGTGCTGCTGTTGCAGCTGCTGATGCTGCTGCTGTGTCTGCTGGTGGATGCAGTTCTCTCGGCACTGAAAATCATTGCAAAGGACGAGGGGTTTCTGCTCCTGGTAGTCTTCGGTCTCTTCTAGCAAACTTAGATTGTTGATGAAATCAACATTGCTGCCCGGCTCCTGCTTGACGGAGGTAGCCGGCGAGGATGTGTTAGAGCTGGCTGGATCGATGAATTCTGGCCGCGGCAGCGGCCAGGTACATGATCGGGGTCGTGAGAGCGGCTCGAAATCCGGGTCGATGTCCACCAGTTGTTGTTGCGGTGCTTCTGCCATATTGCAAGCAAAAGTAAAGGTAAATGCAACCGTCACATAGAAGTCCGAGCACCCACAAAAGTAGGAAAAACAAAGGAATGGAAAGAAAAAAACTTCGTCACTTCGTAAACTTCTAGCTATCAAGCTAGCTAACAAACTAGCAAGCTACCTGCAATAGCTAGCAGCACAGCTTCTGTCCAAACGAAACATAAAAACTGAACCGACACCGGCGTGTCTATTTAAATATATTAGCTAACGTTAGCTAAAGCAGCTCCTTTCGAGTTGTCGTATCTTCCGGTAGTTGTTTTGCTCTTTGGCAGTTGTTGTTTTATAATCCTCGTTTAGCTTCTCAGCTAGCTGTGTTCAGTTCGTACCATGTCTGTCACCGGCAGACGCAGTCAGCTGAATGTCAATCTGTGATACTTGGGTACGGTGCTGGGACTACCAGGCGTCAGCTAGCTAACAAGTTCCACCCATACTTTGAATGACAACCAGAGGCCGCCAATGACAAACGTGTAACAAAAAAGTAAACAGCGCTCAGCTTTTTTTCCTATTTCACTTTTGTGCGGCAAACATAAGTTTCCATGCCAATAAACCGTATTGGTGGTAGAGTATGGAATCTTGGAGTATAATAGGGGGTTGTTTCCTTAAAAAACAAGTGTGTTTTCTGCAAAACAATCTAAAAATAATAAATTCAAGTAATAAATCTGGGGGTGGGGACTTCCTAACTGTGGTTTTTGATAGATAAAATGCATGACATGAACTGTTAGCGTGGCGAGATTTTTAGTTTTAAGGTAAATTTTCACCAAGTGTGACATAAATTTGGAATACAGTATGTGCATTTTACAGAAGTATGGGTAGGCAGATTGACATTTAGTTCAAGGAATTTACTATCCACCAGGAAAAAATATTTTAAGTAAATATGATTTAGTCATACGATACAGTGAAGAAGAATAAGAATCTGAAGAATAAATGTTACCGAGTGTTAGTTTTCAAAACTGTAGCACATTTTGGTTGATCACGTTGATATTGGAAAACGTGTAGATGGACGGATTACACCAAATAACTAATATTCTTGATTGGACACACATTTTATGTAGGATTTAAGTATTAAATGACTGTTTGTTTCTGATTCACCTTATGGCCTGTGGCATGAGGAGGGAATCTGGGCAGTAGCATCATGTGTTAAGGTCAGAGCTGCAGCAGGTTACTAAAACTACTCTTGTATGCTCATTTTGACTCGTGCGACGTCTGTCATGAATTTTAAACGTTAGGGAACGCACCCGTGTCCGCCTGAGCGGATTCCACTCAGTTTTATCTTACGTTATTGTTTGCCGATTTTTGAGGAACTCTACAACTAATGTCAGGTTACAAGCCTTATCCTGCACGCCACTTAACGCCAAACATTAAGTAGCTGCAACTAACTGGCGTCATTTAGTAGTCCCCATGTCATACCATCTGTATTCACATTACTGTGCATTAAATCCAAACATTATCACTGTTAGACGATTCGGTTTAACTCTTTATCAAATGCTGTGATTTAGAGGTGATTCAAGCAACTAAAACGGTTTCGTAGTGACGCGTCGATATGACGACACTTGTTCATTGTCTGCTGTTGTTCTTATGGTCTTACGTGTGCACTCAAGTCGCCCTGTGCAAGGGTGCCTATCAAATTAATAAATGTAAACGTAAACGCACGTTCCTGGGGAAGGTCGTAGATATGAAACCCAAATCAAATGACGCTTTAGCTTAGAAAATCTAACACCAATTGCTATATTAATTTTTGCTGTTACATATTTGGCATATAAATAGTTCCTACTAACTATCGATTGTAATTGCTAAGGGAGGAATGAAAGGATTCATATCTTGTTGTTAATATCCATCTCTTGGCACAGTCGATAAACCCATTGCTGGAAAAAGTCATCACGGTGGGGTCAAATTACTATTTCACATTTTGAATCATTGAACCAACAACGTACAATATATCTAATATTTGTAAATATTATTTTGCATCTCATTATGATAATGTTAGTTCACATACCTCTTTGCAAAATATTTACTTTATATTAACCTCTTTTATGAATGAGTGTCAGCCTTTCCTTGGGCTGAGCACTAACAATTTCCTTCATCTCAAATGTGGGTGTAGAACTGGAACAAAATTCAGACACAAACAGGAATAGGTACATAGGCAGCCCAACTGATATAAGCTATTCCTGTATGTCATTTGTACTTGACGCAGATCGGCAGGTAACAGATGATCTTTGCAAACTAGGTATTAGGTGGAAAAAAAAGCATTATTCAAAATGTTAAAAGGATGGTGTGCAGAAAGTAAAAAACATTCTTAAAACTCTAACATATTTGTCAGGTGTGTTTAAAATGGGTTAGCATTCAATTCAAGAGATTTGGCTACAAGGGGGAGATAGTGTAGAATGGCTATGAATGGCTGTTCTTGGTCAATAGTGGAAGTTTAATTGCAATGATAATAAAAAAAGATGTACATTTTCAAATTTGAGGGTTTTAAATCAGGAGCTTCTGGGGTGCAAACAATGTGTTTGTGCTGGAAGAAGGTAAAAGACTTGGTTTTTATTCCTTCCCACCACACAGCTCTCATTTCATGAGGACCAAAGTGTGAGCTGCGAGAAGTTGGACTTCTGTGTTTTTCCCTTTATAAAATATTATTTTACCTGCTTTAAAATAGAACCTGGCATTCCATCATACATTTAACGCTACAAAAACAGATACATAAAAAAACAGTACTGAAAAGACTAAGTTGAATGATATCTAAGTTTCTTTCATGATTTATTTTTATTACTAAAAGAAAGACAGGTGTCACTGTTTGCAATTTGCATAACCGGATGTTGGAAAATCTTGACCAGTAGTCATGGTATAACCAAAGGGCTGTCCGCTGTCACACCTAGTCTGTCAGGTCAGTTGCCACAGTGTCTTGGGTGGGGGGGCTCTATCCAGGTTTCAGAACACAAAGACAATGTGTGGAGTCCTGTGCTGTGGCTGTATCTCACAGCACGTGCCAGGATTCCTTCCAACCTGGACAACCCTGCTGCGGCCATCCTTTCTGCAGAACAAATCATGAGATCAAACAGACTGGCTACCAGTCTCACCTTTATACAAACTTGTTCTTTTTCTCGAGCTTAGGAGATTTCTTAGAAAATGTATCAAATACAGTTACATTTGTTTTCACTCTACCTGGGAAAGAACAGTAGAGCTAAAGAGTCACTTGTGAGAAATATTTTTTTCTTATTCAGTGAACATGTTTTGTCTGCTTGTTTTTAAGATTACCATTCTCAGCACAAAAAGCAAATAACTTTGATCCCTACCAACCGTCACCACACCTGTAACCAATGCTATGTGATGTGCTATTTCTGTTTTTGGGCTCACCAGACAGTGAACAGGTCTGGATAAAAGTGGACGAGACTGATGTTATTCAGTCATATGAAAGTGATCGAGCTCTTGTTACAGTTAGGAGAGATTGCTTAAGCATACTGCTTAACCTAAGCAAATACAGAGATGTTTAGACTGCCTTGTGTGCAGCATTAATGTGTCATAAGTAATATCCACACCTGTGTTAATTACTCAGCTCTTAAAATAAACTTGCATGCACACAAATCATGATATACCTCTGCCACAAGTCACATTACTGTTGTCACTTGTGTGTTTATATGTGTAACATGTAAATTAAAACTTCAATCAAAAGAGTTTAGCAGGAAAGGTTGCGCTTGCCATTATTACCATACACACTGTATTCATGGGAACTTTGTGGACAATACTGCCTCCTTGTGGTCTGAGTGTATTAGTTATGTATATGTATGAGTTTTTGGGCAAAGAGATAGACAAGTGTGGAGTTTCAATCAGGCCCTGGATATGGTTTGAACCAACATTCCTTGGACATGTTACATGAATGGTGAGCAGAATGGAAATCTAAGATGAATGCAGGAGCAGACTTTTTTTTATGTCAATTTTATGGCTATGTAAATCCCGATTAGACTATTAGTATTAGATATACATTTAATGTTTTCTATATAGCATTGCCATGTCTAAACCAGGACGTTTAATTCAGTTACAACAGATACATTTAACTATGACGTATGGCTTTCTTAGTTTAGCAACAAGTGCTCAATTCTAACTAAAAACTCAATAAAAAATTACACTTGCAAAATTCAAAGATTATAAGCATGTAAATGTTTAAAGTCCACTGTCTGACCATTTTTGAATAAAACTGTCTGAAGCTGACTAATTCATTGTGTACTTTCTTTAGATTACTTCAGAAACAGAGATAATCTGATCAAGACTGACCTTGAGTAGTGGGATCCTACTGTTGGTCCATCCAAATGACAGCTGGCAAGGGTATTTCTACAGGTGCAAAATGTAACATGTTCTCTAAAGAACACAAGCTCATGCTGTAATCAGAATCCCTTTAAGAGATAAGAGCAACACATGACCAATGCTGATGAAGAGGGCCAGGCGCCAACCCCATTTCATTGAATAGGCATTCAATCACAAACAACTTTTTTCTCCATTACATCCTGAACATGGTGTTCCATTCAGCTAAGTGCGTTTTCATAAAACAGACTTGGACTTAATCAACCCCAACCCCCATTTCCTGTTGAAAGTACATTACAGTAAACACTGAACACTCCATTTATGCTCTTACACAATTGTGCATCAGCTGCATCTCATGTGAATTCTCCTCTCTTCATAACCTGGAGAAATGCACAACCTGTCACAGTGCCAGAATAGGAAACAAAATTATTTTACCTGTTTAGAGATAAATACAGAGCGAGAAACCTTTTCAACCACTTCACACTGTTTTAGGTTTCTGCCATTTCATTGAAAATGGTGTGTTTCTCCTTTTCATAGCTGTATTGTTATCACCAGTGATGGCCTTTTGTTCCATAAGGCCTTCCCTCAAAAAGTGATCGTGTAAATGCCAAATGGGAATGATAGGAAATGGCCAAAATATTTTTGACTAGCAATTAATCAAATTTTGCAAAAGTACTCCATTCCTTTGTGCCCACACATGGATGTCATAACTCAAAATGCAATATTTAATTAACAGTAGGTTCAGAAGGTGAAAATGCTCTCTCACAGGCTAATTGCTAGCATATGACCTCATCACATACAGCATAGCCTCTGCTGTAATAGTTAATGGCACCGACCATTTGTTGAGGCCATGCAATCTTTCTGCTTGAAATGAGTCATAGCCTAATTTCAGAGCCAAGGCAATATTTAAGGTTGCTATCATGGGCGATTATAAAAATATCACATTAAGTCTCCAAAAAGCACTTAAAAGAAAAAGCAAATGTCTATCATCACAGTGCAGCCAACTTTACTGGAAGTGTAGTTCCAAAAACTCCTGAAAATGAAATAACATGGTTTTACTTATACTTATAATAATGTAAAAAGCTGGAAACTCTTACACCTGTTTAAATACATGTATTTTTCTTATATACTCAGTCCATTTGCAAGATGACTGCTGTAACCAGGATGTAAGACTTTCTAGAAGAAGGGCATTCGTTGGATCAGTACACTTCTCTGGAGTCCAACAGAAATGCTGTTACAGTGGAAATGGGTTAGTCAACAGAGGTGCAGGTAAGACCTGCAGGTAGAATGCATGTAAATGCAATTTTGAATGAGGAAGAGACTCCACGCTGGTCAGTTCAGGTAGACCTCTGCCTCTCTGAGGACATCCTCCTTCTGCTGGAAGTATTCCCGGAACCATGCGATATGCTCCTCTTTCTGCCGCACAGTCAGGTGAGGGTTCTTGACAAGACCTGCCACCACCAGCTCCATGAAGTGCCGCACAGGTCCCTGCCGGGGGAAACCCTCCTCCAGGTGCTTCTCCAGGAAGACGTGCTCATGGAAGGGCACGCTGGCCTCCTCCTCCAGACCTGAAAGAGCACAAAGGGGTGGTTGAAAGATGATGACAGGAAATAGAGAAAGGAAGGGCGAGGAGAGTGTAAACAGGGGTAGAGGGATGACTTCTCAGTACCACAAACTGTATTTTCAAAACACTGCACCAGAACTCACCACCTTCATTGTTGATTGGATACTGCCACAGCTTTCCCTCCTTAGTCCACTGGATCATCTCCTCAAAGCCATTTCGGGGAAGGTGACGCGTTGCCTGAGCTATCTGATTGGCCATTTCCAGGTCCCATAGGGTGAGGGAAAAGCCTGTAAAACATGAGATCAGAAGACCAGATTGGTCATAAGGACAGAAACTCTGACAGACAGAATGAATTTGGACTGACTTTTGAATTGTCACCAAGTGTAATGCCTATAAAGGCTACTCTAACTGGTGTTGGGGGGGGGGAGAAGATGACGCATAAAGAATGGCCCTAGACACTATTATAAGTCTTTACTCTGCAAAGTGACAAAAATCACTGCCAGTTATGAAGCAACAATCAAAGGCTAGATTCAAGGAAACAACCTCACACACCCTAGCACATGCTTCACATTGAGCTGTTCCATGTTCAAAATGTACCAATATGAATGTTGGCAAAGTCATGTCCATTGTTATCTGAGATGTTGCAAACTACCTTTAATCTCCTTAGTCACCTGACATACTCTCTCCAAGGGTACAACTGTAGCACCCCAGTGGGGAATTGAATCAACAACCTTTTGGTTATGAGCCCTGCTCCTTATCAGTATGCTACCATGGCACTTCTACCCTTGGTGCTGTACAGTTATACACCTGTTTTCTTTGTACATATTCATCTAATTATTTCCATTCACATAAAGTATTGTAGAGGACTGTGTAGTAATCCTATTAACATTTCATATTATGGACAGAGGACGGCAGTGTAGCATAGTGGTTAAGGAGCAGGACTCGTAACCGAAAGGTTGCCGGTTCGATCCCCGCTGGGACACTGCTGCTGTACCCTTGGGCAAGGTACTTAACCCACAATTTCCTCAGTAAATATCCAGCTGTATAAATGGATAACATTGTAAAGAACTGTAACCTATGTAAGTCGCTTTGGATAAAAGCGTCTGCTAAATGAATAAATGTAAATAATTGCAATATATCATCAACGGCTGTGTGGAAATACTGCGGAATTGTGGATGCATGGACCGGAGGTATTGCGTTTGCATGGAGCCCAGATTGCCTGTCAACTTCCCATCATGTCTTCTGTGCTTTAAGAATTGCAAATAATAGACTTTCTTGTGCGTTATCTCAACATCCTGAGGTTTCATTTTGCATGTATGCTAAGATGACTTGACAAGTGTATACGTGTCAATTACCCAGCCACAAGGTTAACTGCAAGCTAAGTGGCTACACTGGAATGGCCATGGAGCAACGATATTCTCAAAATTTAATCTGACATTATTGACAGATTTGGAATGTAAATACATTTTAATGTCAAATCTGTTTAACAGCAAAATCCACTTCCCCTCAATCCCCTCAATCCACTTCCCCACTGGGCCACAAGGCCTCCCGCAAAGGAGGCCTTGTGGCCCAGTGCGGGGAAGGGTGGGAGGCAACTGCATCTTGATTGGCCAGTTACAGGGCATTTTACACAGTGATAAATAAATTCACACAAAAATTACCCGTGACAGTGTCAGGTTCATCAGTCTCACTGACCGGAGAGAAAATGTTAAGCCTTTTCCCCAAAAACAGGCCCTTCCTGAAAACCAAGAAGGAGATCAGATTATTTAGGCAGAAACTAAACAAAAAGACCTCAAATAAAATATTAAACAATATTTGCTATAGGACATGTTCACAATAAAGAGTGCTAAACAGGTTGGCAAACTGATTTAAAGGATTTAAAATGAAAATATATAAAGTATCCACAATATCTGCACTTTATTCTTGGATGCATGGATTCCAAGCTGATTGAGGTCTACACAAAACGTGAACAAGGGTCAAATAATTACCTTCTACGAACTCCATCAAGCTCACTGGTCACACTCCTGTCATGGATAAATCCCTGTCCATCTTCATCAAAGCGAATCTGATTGGCTGGTTTGGCATTTTGTCTGGCGTTAGGTTGCCTTCCCACCTTCATGTCTGCAATAATGCTCCTATAAATGACAACAACATCAGCTGTCAGACATATGCTTCAGTCACTGTCACTGTTAAATACACCATACCTTCTTACTAACCTATAAGTCACTTCAAATCTGCACTAGCAAAATGAATACATACAAATGTCATGTATGTAATGTTACAGGGAGTGTACCATCCACTGGGGGTGGAACGATGTTAATATAGTGTGCTGTAGATAATAATCATGATGCAATGCATAGTGGTAATGCCCAAACACTTGAGAAAAACAAATATTTACAGGGTATGTGGGGGAGCACCATAACTCTCGGTGTATATTGGATCTGAATGAATTGCCAGCATGGACTATGCATGCATGCCCGTCATTCAAATCGAGTTTGAGTTTCAGGTCATTGTTCAAATCAGACCATAGGTGGTAGTCATACTCACTGCAGTCACCTGTGGGCCACACTCACCCTATGCTCCTTCCGTCTCCCTTCTTCTGGGCCTCAGAGATGGTTTCATGTCTTCTCAGCTGCTGCAGGAGCTCCGACTCAGCCTGGCTGCTGTTGGGCATGGAGGAGGCTGCCGCTGAGGCTGCAGCAACAAGCTCAGGATTCAGACCCTCACTGCATCACAGAAACAAACTGAGCTCAGTGCCCTAGCCCATCAGCAGCGCAGAGAAGGTGCTGCCCGTAGACTGCAAGGGTCTTGTATCTGCAAAGTCTACATCTGCAAACTTCTAAACTGCTCAAACAATGACAGCATCATTCAATGACAGCACCACTGTTATATTTGGGTGAGACTGAATCAACTCTGTGATACTGGAGAGGATCATATGGTTTAAATATAAACTTACATACACATATGGGCTTTGTAACAACTCACTTTCTAATCACTAACAACCACATCTCCAGCAAACTGCTATAACAATGGTTCCTTTTCCACTTCCCAACAGGGACATACTGATTAACCGTTCATTCCCATCTGAGAAATATATCACCTTTTGCTTTTATCTTTCCCGTTTCACATTTTCTTTATGTGCTGGGGGAGGACCGTGCAGAATATGTCATCAACATCTCACTCTGCTCATCACAGATTCTCTAAGACCAGAGTTTTTCTTTTACTTGTTGCTTAACCTTCAGTTTTCAGAGATGTGGACCATCTCAACTTCAATAACTCCTGTGAAGATGTTTTGTATAACTGGTTAATCCTTTGAAGATTACCATATATTCCTGAAATTCAAATTTTCCAGAACATGCAAGAGGAATATCTTCTATGTATGCAAAATGATACATGCATCGATTAAAAAAACATATGAAATAACCCTGAAGCAATTATGCGATGTTCCCAGACTCCCCTCCCCACGAACACCAAAAAATATGCAATTTAAATTGTTCATTCGCAAATGAAGGATCACAATAAACCTTTGAGGAGGTGATCCTTCAGTGGCCTTCTGGAACATGCTAATAGTGCTCTCCATCACCACAGGGGCCGGCCGCGATGCTGGTGCCTTGCTTTTCTGCAGCTTCAAGGCCTGAAACTTCTTCTTGCTGGTCACCTCCACTTTCATGGCCCCGAGGAGGTCCAGAAGACTCTCCTTTCCTGATTTTTTAGGTTCAGTCTCTCTCTCTTCATCCCTCTTTTCTTCTTTGGGTGGCTCAGGCCCATCTTTGATTTCACTGGAAACAGCTGCACTGGTGCTCAAGGCCCTGTGCCTCCTTGGGATTGCAGTTCTATGAGACAGACAACAGCTAATGCTTATTAAACATTGTTGGCAGTAAATATGAGGACCTGGTACAGTTTTAGGTTCTTTTTAAAGATACACTTTGCGTCTCCACTGTCATCAACAATTTTGTGCATGCCTACAATTAGACAACTTTATCATTCTCTACATGATTTATGTGTTAATTCATGACCAAATGAATTCAATCACAGTCCCGTGATCTGTCCAATTATCATTTATAAGAACTTAACGTCAACAGTTCGGTTTACCCTTGACACTGGTAGCCAGCTGGTTTAATTAGCTAACTGCTAGCCAACACCTGCGTCCACATTAAGATGAGAATATGACGATTTCCAAAGCTAACAAGCTATCTAAACAACTACAAAATGGACTGCTATATACCGCATACAGCTGTATTCCAGCTTATATCTAAAGCGCAACGTTATCACAAAGAAGTCGCTAGTTTTCTGGTACTGAGATGCTAACTAGCAAGCTATGTACCTGTTAGGAATGTTAGCCAGCTAACGTTATTATCTTATGGAGACGGCAGAAGAATTTTGCTCTCACCTGGAAATGGGAAGAGTGAATGTTTCGTTATTTTTCGGAATTAAAAAAGAGACGTTTTGAAAACAAACACCAGGGTTTCGACCCTGGGGTATCAACGGTAATAGTCTTCTGTACATTCCTGGCCCTCACAAAACACTTCAATGTCGCAGGGGCACGCGTTTCCATTCCCCGTAACAATACTTCGAAACGTTCCGACGGGGAAACTTTGATATACAAATAGTTCCGGGGTTGCACAAGGTGGCTCAAAGTGGGTATGATAATGTTTAATTTAAAAACTATTTTAGAAAATTTAAAACTAGCCTGTAGAGAAATGTTTCTAAATGTAATAGGTCCAAGTATTTCACATTTCAACATATAGAAATATCCCATTCTAAAACTGATGGCTCTATGTATTTGTATCTAATTTATGACTGTCTTTATGTACCTCAAAACAAACGTTATCTTTAGTGCACTCATAACGGACCATATTGTAATTTGAAGACAGAAATATTTTTTTTAAAAAATCAATAATGAATAATGAACATGTGAACTGTTAATTCACGTCTCATCTGAATACCTTCTTGCACAAATGTAAATTTTTAATTATTTTTTAATTATTTTTTTTTTTAATTTTGTAAATTTGGAGAAGAGTGATGTCTGTCTTATCTCTACCTGAAATAAACGCATTTACGTCATATTTGGACAACATAAGTTGTTGGAAAGTGGAACATCTGAATTCCTTTGAACGTTGTCGTTTTTTAATCAAGCCTCGAATGATCTGTGACAATAACATGCAAATGGAGGACATTTTTCATTCCATCAGTTAATGAGACATGTTTTATCTTAAACAGCAATACTTCAAATAGAAAACACTTTTAATCCATGTTATTACAGATTAATTAGTCTATTACCGCAGATATTTTTACTGAACAATGAACACTACTAGCGCTAAGGCAGTGGTGTGACCCTGCCTGCTGCTAGAGACAAACTGAGATGAGTCTGTACGGTCCCAAAGCCGAGGATGTAAACGTTGTCATAGAGTACCAGCATCACATAGGCAGTTAGCTAGCGAACACGCTAGCTAACGTTGGGTAGGGCTAGTTATTCCGAATGATGGCAATGCTACCATACTAGTCTTATTCTGCGCTCGAATTAGCGTATCCATACACTGTACACTGGGGTTAAGATAACAGGTAAGTAAATATTATTAATTATTTTGCCACCTACCTGCGAGCTATATGATGATGAGGAAGCTAGCTAAGATAGCTAACTACTTATTCTCTAAAATTGCGTAAGAGTAACCTGATACTAGCGAGGAAATTGTATATTTTAATACAGTGTTCGCGAATATCTTTCTATTCCTAGTCATGTAGTTTGCCGGAACCTTTTGATTGATTCGTAAAATATGACCACTACCACATGTGCAGCTGTTCAGGGGCTCAAGCAGTCAAGGGGAGCCAAAGATTTTAAAGAACGCGGTTTTAAAGGCTGGGGAGCGGTGGGTCAAAATTCCTTAGTATCTATAGCTAAGTTACATAAGTACCGGTGGCGCGCTTTTCACCTTAAGAGTGCAAAGAATACACTTTGCATGTCTAAGAATGAGCTAAAATATGGCAGTAGCTGTCGCGGCAATCGTTTCTTCATAAATTAACAAACTAGCTGGTTACTTAATTCAGCTAGCCCTACGGCTACGAGCACCGCGTGGTGTGTCCTTGCCTGGGTGTGATGTCGTTAGACAGCTGACACACTGAATTCTCTGTCGTGTGCTGTGCTTTTGAACTTTACAACACTGGCAAGAGTAGCTGCTACTTGAAAGGAGACATGAAATATATCTAAATAAGATGTCTGATCACTTGGCTATTTAAAAAAAATTAAGACCACGAAAGGGGAACAGGATGGGTGTTAAGGAATGTTTATTGTGGCCCAAAGGGTTATCCGTTCAGGTCCCGGATCCTTAAGCGAGTCTCACTGCATGTATTGCTTTAGATAGCTGATAACAGTTACTGCAAGTATAAACGTGTGCAACCTCGTAAGCACTTGTAAATAGTGTAGGTACATTTTTAATGTTACGTTTTCTTCTTACTCATTTGAACAAAGCTGTGGCCTAAGCATAGATCGTTGGCGTTACTAATGGTAAGGTCCTCCCGGAAAAACTAGTTTTGCATGCAAGGGGATGTGCCCAGATGAAGATTCCCCCATTTGCCTTAACAATTTGAATATGCAACCAAGACTTATACCGACGTAAGAAACAATGGATCAATGGATCCTAGATATGGTCTTTTTAAAGATTACAGTCCTGCATTGACTGCCCTAAATTGGTTTGTAGTGAAATATATGAGTCATAAAGTAATGCACTATATCAGTATGTACTTCCTCAACAGGCATATTGCTGTATGGAGAACCAACAACAACCGTTTTTTACACATTTGTACATCTGTTCTGTGCACTCCCCTACAGCAGTTCAGCACTGTGAATGAGCTGAAGGAGGAGAGGGTAAGCAACCAGGATTCCACAGGAAAAATTTCCTGCCCTCATCAACATGGCTCCACACCCAGTAGTGCAGGCTGCCATTGACCTCTCTGCTGGAGCCATAGGTAATATGCCCGTTGTCTTTTCATCACAATTTTTAAACCTTTTTTGAGGCTTACATTTTCATTAAAGATAAAATGAAATGTGAAGTTGTCTGTGTTGGGAGGACCTGCTCAACTCGCATGCCTGAACAGGCAGAATTTTGCTTTCAGTGGCAGTGTAAACGTAACTGCAAGGTGTCTATTGTTCCCAGGCCTCAGCTGCCCTGTTAGGGCATTGCTGAGGCCAGCAGTTATTCCAGCTGTCTGTTTTTGTGCTTAGTGAATGGGCACACAGGCAGCATCATGGTTCATTTCATGTCATTAGCCTAGTGTGTGTGACCCTGATAATCAGAACTGAATAAGAAAATGAGGAAAAGAAGATAATAGTAAGGCTGTATGTTACCACTGATGGCTGTTTAACTGCGTGCCTGCTTTTTCTTGTTTACTTGTCAATGTCAATTTGAAGAAATCCACTGATTTCTTACAGAATGGCAGGGTGGTAATGTGTGATTGAATCCCTGTGGAACCAGCCTATGACAGCTGCAGAGCACTTTACAGGTCCCCTGTATTCTTTATACCTTTTCCTTCTGGTGTCACTTCTCCTGCAATCCTGTAGGAGGCACTGCCTGTGTGATCAGCGGCCAGCCCCTGGACACCGCCAAGGTGAAAATGCAGACCTTCCCCTCACTGTACCGGGGTTTCGTGCACTGCTTCATTTCCACCTACAGGCAGGAGGGGCTGCGGGGCCTGTACCAGGGCACCACGCCTGCGCTGGTGGCCAACATAGCCGAGAACTCTGTGCTCTTCATGAGCTATGGCTTCTGCCAGGAGGTGGTACGCATTGTCTCCAGGGTGCCCAGTGGGGCTGCGCTAAGGTGAGGGCCTCCCGGCATGGCACTGCGCATGGCAATATGCCAGCAACCTTATTCGCTCACTCTGACAGACAGCTGTTTTCAGACTCACTTTGCCAAGAAACGAAATAAGCATTTCCAAGAAAAGAATCGTGAGCTGTCTCACAGGTCCAGACAACGTATTCTCTTCAGAAGCCGTACATCTTACTTGTCTAAACAGGATGTGAGTTTACATATAACAATGCTCAGCCCCCATCAGCACAGAAACAACTTCTGTGTAGATCTTATAGTTCCAGTACACTTACATTGTGCTCCACTGTAGGGGGAACTGGTATTAGTATGAATGTATAGTGTTTTCTGATGTATTCAAAATGGAAATCTTCTCCTGTCCAGACTCTGAGAATTGTGTGATTACTATTTTACTCCTCTGTCACTAGCAGTTGCATGGTTTTTGTCATGTATCTTCTTGAAGCATTTATAATAATCTTTTATTTCCAAAAGTGTTTTTTTTTTAAGTTTCACGCAGAAGACGTGTCATCTGGCCCCCTTTTTTCTTCCTTTTGACAGTGACATGCAGAAAGCATGTGCAGGATCAGTAGCGTCCATCTTCTCTTCGCTGGTACTGTGCCCCACGGAGCTGGTCAAGTGCCGCCTACAGGCTATGCATGAGATGGAGGCATCAGGCAAGATTGCCAGTGGGCAAAAGTGAGTGTGACAGAAAAAAAATAATTTTACAAAGCGGAGTAGAGAGAAAAGAGATTCCTCATTTTTCATCTCGAAGGTGCTTATACAATATTAACAGATTTTGTTTTGGGAGCTGCATACTTGCTTAGATGATATTACACTTTTTTTGCTCAGTAGAGACCCTTATACCACTGCTCACAATTTTCACACCATCCATTTATACAACTACAGGAGCAATTCAGATGGAGCACCTTGCTTCAAGGCAGACCAGCAGTGCCTGAGATGAGGTTTCAATCTGCAGCATTCTGGTTATAAATCTAGTTCCTAAACCTCTATGGTACACTGCTTCCCCTGTTGCTGCTTCTGATCCTCTGGTCCTTTTTTCATTGAAAAACATGTTGCACAGCAATCATTTATTCTTTACTTAGTTGGCCAAGTTCTAGGCGCTATGTTTTACCACACAGTTAGACATCTGATACAAGAGTTTAAATGTTTGCTTTTTCCCAGTGCCGTGATCCACTTTTGTCTACCCCCCTCAACAGTACAGTGTGGTCAGTGGTGAGGACAGTGATGCGGAACGACGGTCCACTGGGTTTCTTCCAA